>NC_134405.1:909560-935182 GCF_038048845.1 Mixophyes fleayi | reverse complement strand
TTGTACCTGTATAATAATCATCATCTGTATCTACACCCTATGTACCTGTATAATAATCATCATCTGTATCTACACCCTATGTACCTGTATAATAATCATCATCTGTATCTACACCCTATGTACCTGTATAATAATCATCATCTGTATCTACACCCTATGTACCTGTATAATCCTCATCATCTGTATCTACACCCTATGTACCCGTATAATAATCATCATCTGTATCTACACCCTATGTACCTGTATAATCCTCATCTGTATCTACACCCTATGTACCTGTATAATAATCATCATCTGTATCTACACCCTATGTACCTGTATAATAATCATCATCTATATCTACACCATATGTACCTGTATAATAATCATCATCCGTATCTACACCCTATGTACCTGTATAATAATCATCATCTGTATCTACACCCTATGTACCTGTATAATAATCATCATCTGTATCTACACCCTATGTACCTGTATAATAATCATCATCTATATCTACACCCTATGTACCTGTATAATAATCATCATCTGTATCTACACCCTATGTACCTGTATAATAATCATCATCTGTATCTACACCCTATGTACCTGTATAATCCTCATCATCTGTATCTACACCCTATGTACCTGTATAATAATCATCATCTGTATCTACACCCTATGTACCTGTATAATAATCATCATCTGTATCTACACCCTATGTACCTGTATAATAATCATCTCTATCTACACCCTATGTACCTGTATAATAATCATCTCTATCTACACCCTATGTACCTGTATAATAATCATCTGTATCTACACCCTATGTACCTGTATAATAATCATCATCTGTATCTACACCCTATGTACCTGTATAATAATCATCATCATCTGTATCTACACCCTATGTACCTGTATAATAATCATCATCTGTATCTACACCCTATGTACCTGTATAATAATCATCATCTGTATCTACACCCTATGTACCTGTATAATAATCATCATCTGTATCTACACCCTATGTACCTGTATAATAATCATCTCTATCTACACCATATGTACCTGTATAATAATCATCATCTGTATCTACATCCTATGTACCTGTATAATAATCATCATCTGTATCTACACCCTATGTACATGTATAATAATCATCTGTATCTACACCCTATGTACCTGTATAATAATAATCATCTGTATCTACACCCTATGTACCTGTATAATAATCATCTGTATCTACGCCCTATATACCTGTATAATAATCATCATCTGTATCTACACCCTATGTACCTGTATAATAATCATCTCTATCTACACCCTATGTACCTGTATAATAATCATCTGTATCTACACCCTATGTACCTGTATAATAATCATCTCTATCTACACCCTATGTACCTGTATAATAATCATCTGTATCTACACCCTATGTACCTGTATAATAATCATCATCTGTATCTACACCCTATGTACATGTATAATAATCATCATCTGTATCTACACCCTATGTACCTGTATAATAATCATCATCTGTAGCTACATCGTATGTACCTGTATAATAATCATCATCTGTATCTACACTCTATGTACCTGTATAATAATCATCATCTGTATCTACACCCTATGTACCTGTATAATAATCATCATCTGTATCTACACCCTATGTACCTGTATAATAATCATCTCTATCTACACCATATGTACCTGTATAATAATCATCTCTATCTACACCCTATGTACCTGTATAATAATCATCTCTATCTACACCCTATGTACCTGTATAATAATCATCATCTGTATCTACACACTATGTACCTGTATAATAATCATCATCTGTATATATACCCTATGTACCTGTATAATAATCATCTGTATCTACACCCTATGTACCTGTATAATAATCATCATCTGTATCTACACCCTATGTACATGTATAATAATCATCATCTATATCTACACCCTATGTACCTGTATAATAATCATTATCTGTATCTACACCCTATGTACCTGTATAATCCTCATCATCTGTATCTACACCCTATGTACCTGTATAATAATCATCATCTGTATCTACACCCTATGTACCTGTATAATAATCATCTCTATCTACACCATATGTACCTGTATAATAATCATCTCTATCTACACCCTATGTACCTGTATAATAATCATCATCTGTATCTACACCCTATGTACCTGTATAATAATCATCTCTATCTACACCATATGTACCTGTATAATAATCATCATCTGTATCTACACCCTATGTACCTGTATAATAATCATCATCTGTATCTACACCCTATGTACCTGTATAATCCTCATCATCTCTATCTACACCCTATGTACCTGTATAATAATCATCTATATCTACACCCTATGTACCTGTATAATAATAATCATCATCTGTATCTACACCCTATGTACCTGTATAATAATCATCTCTATCTACACCCTATGTACCTGTATAATAATCATCATCTGTATCTACACCCTATGTACCTGTATAATAATCATCTCTATCTACACCATATGTACCTGTATAATAATCATCATCTGTATCTACACCCTATGTACCTGTATAATAATCATCATCTGTATCTACACCCTATGTACCTGTATAATAATCATCATCCGTATCTACACCCTATGTACCTGTATAATCCTCATCATCTCTATCTACACCCTATGTACCTGTATAATAATCATCATCTGTATCTACACCCTATGTACCTGTATAATAATCATCATCTGTATCTACACCCTATGTACCTGTATAATAATCATCATCTGTATCTACACCCTATGTACCTGTATAATAATCATCTCTATCTACACCATATGTACCTGTATAATAATCATCATCTGTATCTACACCCTATGTACCTGTATAATAATCATCATCCGTATCTACACCATATGTACCTGTATAATCCTCATCATCTCTATCTACACCCTATGTACCTGTATAATAATCATCATCTGTATCTACACCCTATGTACCTGTATAATAATCATCATCCGTATCTACACCCTATGTACCTGTATAATAATCATCATCTGTATCTACACCCTATGTACCTGTATAATAATCATCATCTGTATCTACACCATATGTACCTGTATAATAATCATCATCTGTATCTACACCCTATGTACCTGTATAATAATCATCATCCGTATCTACACCATATGTACCTGTATAATCCTCATCATCTCTATCTACACCCTATGTACCTGTATAATCCTCATTATCTGTATCTACACCCTATGTACCTGTATAATAATCATCATCTGTATCTACACCCTATGTACCTGTATAATAATCATCTCTATCTACACCATATGTACCTGTATAATAATCATCATCTGTATCTACACCCTATGTACCTGTATAATAATCATCATCTCTATCTACACCCTATGTACCTGTATAATAATCATCTATATCTACACCCTATGTACCTGTATAATAATCATCATCTGTATCTACACCCTATGTACATGTATAATAATCATCATCTGTATCTACACCCTATGTACCTGTATAATAATCATCATCTCTATCTACACCCTATGTACCTGTATAATAATCATCTATATCTACACCCTATGTACCTGTATAATAATCATCTCTATCTACACCCTATGTACCTGTATAATAATCATCTCTATCTACACCCTATGTACCTGTATAATCCTCATCATCTCTATCTACACCCTATGTACCTGTATAATAATCATCTCTATCTACACCCTATGTACCTGTATAATAATCATCTCTATCTACACCCTATGTACCTGTATAATCCTCATCATCTCTATCTACACCCTATGTACCTGTATAATAATCATCTGTATCTACACCCTATGTACCTGTATAATAATCATCATCTGTATCTACACCATATGTACCTGTATAATAATCATCATCTGTATCTACACCCTATGTACCTGTATAATAATCATCATCTGTATCTACACCCTATGTACCTGTATAATAATCATCATCTGTATCTACACCCTATGTACCTGTATAATAATCATCATCTGTATCTACACCCTATGTACCTGTATAATAATCATCATCTCTATCTACACCCTATGTACCTGTATAATAATCATCATCTATATCTACACCCTATGTACCTGTATAATAATCATCTCTATCTACACCCTATGTACCTGTATAATAATCATCTGTATCTACACCCTATGTACCTGTATAATAATCATCATCTGTATCTACACCCTATGTACCTGTATAATAATCATCATCTGTATCTACACCCTATGTACCTGTATAATCCTCATCATCTGTATCTACACCCTATGTACCTGTATAATAATCATCATCTGTATCTACACCCTATGTACCTGTATTATAATCATCATCTCTATCTACACCCTATGTACCTGTATAATAATCATCTCTATCTACACCCTATGTACCTGTATAATAATCATCATCTGTATCTACACCCTATGTACCTGTATAATAATCATCATCTCTATCTACACCCTATGTACCTGTATAATAATCATCTCTATCTACACCCTATGTACCTGTATAATAATCATCATCTGTATCTACACCCTATGTACCTGTATAATAATCATCATCTGTATCTACACCCTATGTACCTGTATAATAATCATCATCTGTATCTACACCCTATGTACCTGTATAATAATCATCATCTGTATCTACACCCTATGTACCTGTATAATAATCATCATCTGTATCTACACCCTATGTACCTGTATAATCCTCATCATCTGTATCTACACCCTATGTACCTGTATAATAATCATCATCTGTATCTACACCCTATGTACCTGTATAATCCTCATCTGTATCTACACCCTATGTACCTGTATAATAATCATCATCTGTATCTACACCCTATGTACCTGTATAATAATCATCATCTATATCTACACCATATGTACCTGTATAATAATCATCATCCGTATCTACACCCTATGTACCTGTATAATAATCATCATCTGTATCTACACCCTATGTACCTGTATAATAATCATCATCTGTATCTACACCCTATGTACCTGTATAATAATCATCATCTATATCTACACCCTATGTACCTGTATAATAATCATCATCTGTATCTACACCCTATGTACCTGTATAATAATCATCATCTGTATCTACACCCTATGTACCTGTATAATCCTTATCATCTGTATCTACACCCTATGTACCTGTATAATAATCATCATCTGTATCTACACCCTATGTACCTGTATAATAATCATCATCTGTATCTACACCCTATGTACCTGTATAATAATCATCTCTATCTACACCCTATGTACCTGTATAATAATCATCTCTATCTACACCCTATGTACCTGTATAATAATCATCTGTATCTACACCCTATGTACCTGTATAATAATCATCATCTGTATCTACACCCTATGTACCTGTATAATAATCATCATCTGTATCTACACCCTATGTACCTGTATAATAATCATCATCTGTATCTACACCCTATGTACCTGTATAATAATCATCATCTGTATCTACACCCTATGTACCTGTATAATAATCATCTCTATCTACACCCTATGTACCTGTATAATAATCATCTGTATCTACACCCTATGTACCTGTATAATAATCATCTCTATCTACACCCTATGTACCTGTATAATAATCATCTGTATCTACACCCTATGTACCTGTATAATAATCATCATCTGTATCTACACCCTATGTACCTGTATAATAATCATCATCTGTATCTACACCCTATGTACCTGTATAATAATCATCATCTGTATCTACACCCTATGTACCTGTATAATAATCATCTGTATCTACACCCTATGTACATGTATAATAATCATCTCTATCTACACCCTATGTACCTGTATAATAATCATCTGTATCTACACCCTATGTACCTGTATAATAATCATCTCTATCTACACCCTATGTACATGTATAATAATCATCTCTATCTACACCCTATGTACCTGTATAATAATCATCTGTATCTACACCCTATGTACCTGTATAATAATCATCTCTATCTACACCCTATGTACCTGTATAATAATCATCATCTGTATCTACACCCTATGTACCTGTATAATAATCATCATCTGTATCTACACCCTATGTACCTGTATAATAATCATCATCTGTATCTACACCCTATGTACCTGTATAATAATCATCTGTATCTACACCCTATGTACATGTATAATAATCATCTCTATCTACACCCTATGTACCTGTATAATAATCATCTGTATCTACACCCTATGTACCTGTATAATAATCATCTCTATCTACACCCTATGTACCTGTATAATAATCATCTGTATCTACACCCTATGTACCTGTATAATAATCATCATCTGTATCTACACCCTATGTACCTGTATAATAATCATCATCTGTATCTACACCCTATGTACCTGTATAATAATCATCTGTATCTACACCCTATGTACCTGTATAATAATCATCTGTATCTACACCCTATGTACCTGTTACGTCTGGGGATCTGTCTGTACCCAGACTAGGTTGTGTCTCTGGAGCTGGACTGATGACTACGTAGACAATGCTGGGTGGCCTGATAATGTAGTGAATGGACTGGTGCAGATACTGGGAACACTAGGAGAGGAGAGCAAACAGTAACTGGATTACTATAACCAGACTGGAACCGGTATGCTCTAACCGGAATGCTGGAAGGGGATCGGTGTAACCGGAATGCTGTGACCGGAATGCTGGAAGGGGATCGGTGTAACCGGTATGCTCTAACCGGAATGCTGGAAGGGGATCGGTGTAACCGGAATGCTGGAAGGGGATCGGTGTAACCAGACTGGAACCGGAATGCTGGAACCGGAATGCTGGAAGTGGATTACTGGAACCGTAATGGAACCAGAGTGCTGGAATCGGACTGGAGCCGGAATACGGACAGCACTGTGTGAGCTGAAACAACAGAAAAGATTGCAGACTGCTGAGAACCAGGTTGATGTCTGAATTACAACATTGCACTGGCAACAGGTAAGGCCCCCTTTTATAGTATTTGTTGTTTTCTGATTGGAGGCTGCAGTCAGCTGGACTAAAGCAGCAGTCCCGGACTCCCGGAAGAGTAGGCAAACCTCCCGGATCCTATAAATTGTCGAAATTCACGGCATTGAATAGCGGGGGCGGAACATAATCACATATAAAAGAAAAATGGGAGATCTGCACTTCCCAATGTAAATCTGTATGCAGCCAAGGGGAAATGTGGAGGGAAATGATCCCAAACCTCTTATGGTTAGGGATAGAGGGGTTTCCTGGCGTGGTGGATGGGTAGGACGGGAAAGGGGGGTAGGGGAATAGGCAGGGGTAACAAAGAATTAATAACAGAGAGATGGTATTATTGGTGTATTGTCAAGATGGTACAATAACAAAATGCACACGAGTGGTCACTCCGATAGGGTAAACAATATTGAGATAATAACAGACAGTAACAAATATAACTGAGCCGGCCACTCTAAATGAATGAAGTACACTATTGCCTTACTCGGGATGGCAGGAGAATACTGAGGCCGTGGTTTTGTAGAAGTCAATGTGTGACCCTGAACAGTGAATACGGTCAGTAGGCGGATAGTCTTTATAGATGGCCTGCCGGTGCAATGCAAGTGAAGAAGTGTGAACTCAAGGTTGTTTAATCTCAGTCTATGGATGGTATTGGCTCAATGATAGTTCATGAGCAGGCACCTCACGGTACAAATGGGAGTAATATATGCACAGGCTTGTGGTTATCCCATAGCTGAAGTACAGATAGTATATACGAGGAAAAGCAGTGCGTATGGTAGCATTTTGAGGATGTGGGTAAATAAATTTACCCCCCTCCTATTATTATTATTATCAGTTATTTGTTAGGTGCCACAAGATTTCCGCAGCGCTGTACACAGTACAAACAGTAGACTATACAGGGTGTAACAGTACAGAACAATAAACAAAAAGTACCAATACTTCAGAAACTCCAGGCAGGCAGATGCAATAAACACGGAGCAGAAGAACGGGTATGGAGACAGGAGGGGAGGGGGCCCTGCTCATGTGAGCTTACATCCTAAGGGAGGGTAAACAGACCAGGCACAAGAGGAGCCAGTTGAGGCATGGGGGAGAGAGGGGAGAATGAGCGGAGGAGATGGGGGTTAAGTGGATGGTTGGTAGGCTTTGAGGAAGAGGTGAGTTTTGAGTGCACGTTTGAAGGAGCACAGAGTAGGAGAGAGACAGATGGAGCGAGGGAAGCCATTCCAGTGAAGGGGGGCTGCACGGGAAAAGTCTTGGATTCTGGAGTGGGAAGAGGTGATCAGAGTGGAGGAGAGGCGGCGGTCATTGGTCGAGTGCAGGGAGCGGACGGGAGTGAATGGAGAGTAGGTTAGATATATAGGGAGCAGTAGAGTGGGAGAGAGCCTTGTAAGTGCTGGTGAGGAGTTTGAAACTTTTAGGAACCCCAACAGTCAGCACCACAAAACCCGGAGTCTGCTCTGAGTTCTGGTGTTCACTGGAGCCCCTAGTGGTGGGGACAGACTTGGCCGCAGACAACAGAGGGTCGTGAGTTGTGCACTGACTGGGGAGAACCCAGTGATAGTGTCTAAGAGTAACCAGCAGACTGAAGTCCAAGCAAGGGTCGAGGGCCGGCAGCAAACAGAGTATCCAGGGGACTAGCCGGAGTCAGAGGTCACAGGCAAAACGGCAGCGTCAGGGTACAGGCAATAAGTCAAGGGGCACAGGCAGGCAAACGTAGTCAAATATTCAGGCAAGGGTCGGCAACGGTAACAGGATCAAGGATAAACAGGAACAGAGAGAGGGAGCAGGTCTACAGCACTGTAACAGGAACTATAACCGGCAGGGAGGGCTTGTCCCTTCCTGCCTTATAAACAGATGAAACCCAATCAGAATCTGTCCTGCACAGAAGGTATTATTTAGCCCAGCTGGGCTATAACTATGTATGATGTGCACACGCGCCCGGCTGCCCTAGATGCCGGGACGCGGCACTGGAGGCAAAGAGCGTCCCGACCGTTGTCTATGCAACGGCCGGGACAGGAGGAAATGACGTCCCGGTCGTCATGATGACCGCCGGGACGCCGAGCCGGACCTGGAAGTGAGTCGTGACGGTGGCCAGAGCCGCCACGGCTCGTAACAATACCTACCCCTTGAGGAGGGGTCAAGGAACCCTGACACCCAGTTTTCTGGGAAACTTTTTAAAGAAATCAGCAAGTAATTCATCTGAGTGAAGATTTCTTTGTGGTACCCAGGACCTTTCCTCCGGGCCGTATCCTTTCCAATGAACCAAGTAGTGGAACTGACCCTGAACCTTTTTTGAATCAAGGATCTTCTCGACTATGAATTCTTGATGTCCACCTACCGAAACTGGCTGAGGTCTAGAGGGCTGTCGAGGTTTGAATTGTCTGGAAGACCGGGCAGGTTTCAACAAAGAGCAGTGAAATGTACTGGGAATTTTTAAAGATTCCGGAAGCTTCAATTTGAAGGCCACTGGGTTGACTTGCTTTAGGATGGTAAATGGACCAATAAATTTAGGTCCTAATTTCTTACACGGCTGATCGTCATGACGACCGGGACGCCGAGCCGGACCCGGAAGTGAGTCGCGGTGGTGGCCAGAGCCGCCGCGGATCGTAGCAGAAACAAATTCTGTAGGGGAAGGGGAGCCAGTGTAAGGCAAGGCAGAGAGGGGAGGCAGAGGAGGAGCGGCGTGAGAGGAAGATGAGTCTTGCAGCCGCATTGAGTATAGAGCGGAGGGGGGAGAGACCGGGAGTGGGGGAGGCCAGTGAGGAGGAGGTTGCAATAATCCAGGCGGGAGATGATGAGTGCGTGGATGATAGTTTTGGTGGCCTCCTGAGAGAGAAAGGGATGGATGCGTCCTAGGGAGATTGTCCGGGTGTTCCGGACCTGGAGTTGTTCCGCTATTGCGTGTCACACGCTCCCTCTTCCTTTCCAGATGTGTAATGAAGTTTGCCGGAAGCGAGAAAAGGTCCGGTGCGCATGCGAAATCTCAAGCCGGGTTGTAAACATTAGATATTGATATCCAATGAAGTAGATGTATGGAAACTTACGCGTTTCGCCCCAATATTTGTTATTGTCTGTTTTGTTATTATCTCAATATTGTTTACCCTATGGGAGTGACCACTCGTGTGTATTTTGTTATTGTCCCATCTTGACAATACACCTATCATACCATCTCTCTGTTATTAATTCTTTGTTACCCCCGCCTATTCCCCTACCCCCTTTTCCCATCCTACCCATCCACTGCGCCTGGGAACCCCTCTATCCCCGCTAGTCAATACCTTGAATTACAGTCATTTTAGTGGGGGCGGGGCTATAGTGAGACAACAATGTTGTCATGCCCCTCCTACCCTCTGTCACATGACCTGTACTTCAGGATGTCCTGGACTACAGATTTAAAATGTAGGCAAGTATGATATACATTTTACTGTGCCATAATGCCTATTTCCTGCACCAATCTGCCCTCTATCAGAAATAACAGTGGTGAGATGCCGGAGTGATGGCTACTGGGCATCTGATATAATAATAATGCTGTTTCAGGTAATATATAAATATATATATATATATTTTGAGGGGATGTGTTATTTCCTTGTATTTATGTGTCTTTAATGACACCTCTGCTGCACAGCACAGATACAATGAGGCTCACACAGCCAATAGAGGGTCATAGAACGTACCTTTGGCCTATTGAAGACCAGATTCAGGTGCCTTGATAAATCTGGTGGTGCTTCTCTACGCCCCAGGTAAGGGAGCTGACATCGTGTTGTTGTGCTATCTGTTACATATTTAGTATTCCCTACCACCGGTAGTAGACAGTGAGGAAGCCGGGGAGCCCATAACGTCAGCTGATGTGCAGAATACAGAAGGGGGACGCAAGTCAGAGAAAAGATTATACAGACTTCTATTTATCTTGAGGTTTATCATTCACTCAATAAGTTTGTTACTTTGCATTATTCCGTCTTTACTGCTTGGCATAAATTCTTGTAGAATCATCGGCATAAGCACAGGAAAGTGTAACTTCAACCTCGGCCGCCAAGTAAAGGGTATGTGTATGTGTTTTGAAATAAACCTCATGGGTTAACGAAAAAACAAATATAGTTTTAATATTTATATCATAATTACCTAAATAAGCAGTGTGACAGGATGGACCTTCTATGTCACCCTGTCTGTTGTGTTTGCTGGGGACCGGCTGAGCTTGTCTTGCCACTGTCCCCTTTATTAATGCCAAATTGCTCTCCTCCTGCCACCACTGGGCTCCTACACTGGCGCCTAGAACCGGTGCCTTCTGGGTAACTCTCACTGCTAGTGTACCCTAACTGGGCACCTGGGCTGGTACCCCTGACCTCTTCCTTCAGATCAGGGTTGCTGGGGATGGTTCCCCCTGACCTATCACCAGCCCCCAATTCTATGAACACACATACCATTAGTTGTGCTCCACCGCGTAAATTTGTTTACATGCTCAACTATAAGGGGAGCCCCATGAAGTTGTTGTACCCTGGCCCTGCCTTTAACATTGGCCAGAGCTGCAGGTAGCGGACAGAGCGTTGGTACCGGATGCTCGGTCCCAACCTCAGAACAGCCGGATAACGGATTAGATTGCTCTAATCTGCAGGTCACAGGAACTACAGCAGGTAAGTAGTCGTCAAACCAGGCTTGTGAAGCAGTGATGTTTTATTAGCTCAGGTGTCCTTATAAGGACAGTTATTCACACTAGTTTAAGGTACTAGTTATCTCCAGTACAAATGGTATAATGATACATTACATGGTAAGGCTGTGCTGACAGGAGGTGACCCAGCCCCCTGAACTCTTTGCTGGCCCCAAAACGTCTGACATTTTGCATCAGCTATTTAATATCAGGATGTGATATTTATTCCAAGCTTGGAGTTAATGTGATTTTAAACTTTAACAAGATTGTCATCAATCTCTAGTACCCAAATCACTTTTACTGTCTACATTGTTCAAACAGGTTCTAACTAGAGATGAGCGCACTCGGATTTCTGAAATCCGAGCCCACCCGAACGTTGCCGATCCAAGTCGGATCCGAGACAGATCCGGGTATTGGCGCCAAATTCAAATCTGAAACTGAGGCTCTGACTCATAATCCCGTTGTCGGATCTCGCGATACTCGGATCCTATAAATTCCCCGCTAGTCGCCGCCATCTTCACTCGGGCATTGATCAGGGTAGAGGGAGGGTGTGTTAGGTGGTCCTCTGTCCTGGTAGATCTCGTGCTGTGCTGTTTAGTTCTGTGCTGTGCTGTTTAGTTCTGTGCTGTGCTGTGCTGTGCTGTGTTCTGCAGTATCAGTCCAGTGGTGCTGTGTCCTGTGCTCTGTCCTGCTGAGTTCCGTAGTGCTGCTGGGTCCTGTGCCGTGTCCTGTTCAGTCCAGTGGTGCTGTGTCCTGTGCTCTGTGCTTCTAAGGGCATAGTTATTTCCCCATTATTCCCAAGTTTTTAAAAAATAAAAAAAAAGTAAAAAAAAATAAAAAATTAAAAATTAAAAAAAAAATATATAATTATAACCAAATTTGCAAAACCAATCCAGCAGTATAAGTCCATTGGTACTGCAATATTACAAAGTTCACACATTCTGCAGTATCAGTCCATTGGTGCTGTGTCCTGTGCTCTGTCCTGCTGAGTTCCGTAGTGCTGCTGGGTCCTGTGCCGTGTCCTGTTCAGTCCAGTGGTGCTGTGTCCTGTGCTCTGTGCTTCTAAGGGCATAGTTATTTCCCCATTATTCCCAAGTTTTTAAAAAATAAAAAAAAAGTAAAAAAAAATAAAAGATTAAAAATTAAAAAAAATATATATACATATAACCAAATTTGCAAAACCAATCCAGCAGTATAAGTCCATTGGTACTGCAATATTACAAAGTTCACACATTCTGCAGTATCAGTCCATTGGTGCTGTGTCCTGTGCTCTGTCCTGCTGAGTTCCGTAGTGCTGCTGGGTCCTGTGCCGTGTCCTGTTCAGTCCAGTGGTGCTGTGTCCTGTGCTCTGTGCTTCTAAGGGCATAGTTATTTCCCCATTATTCCCAAGTTTTTAAAAAATAAAAAAAAAGTAAAAAAAAATAAAAAATTTAAAATTAAAAAAAAAATATATAATTATAACCAAATTTGCAAAACCAATCCAGCAGTATAAGTCCATTGGTACTGCAATATTACCAAGTTCACACATTCTGCAGTATCTTGTGCTACATATAATGGAGACCAAAAATTTGGAGGATAAAGTAGGGAAAGATCAAGACCCACTTCCTCCTAATGCTGAAGCTGCTGCCACTAGTCATGACATAGACGATGAAATGCCATCAACGTCGTCTTCCAAGCCCGATGCCCAATCTCGTAGTACTGGGCATGTAAAATCCAAAAAGCCCAAGTTAAGAAAAAGTAGCAAAAAGAGAAACTTAAAATCATCTAAGGAGAAACGTAAAGTTGCCAATATGCCATTTACTACACGGAGTGGCAAGGAACGGCTTAGGCCCTGGCCCGTGTTCATGACTAGTGATCCAGCTTCACCCACGGATCTTAGCCCTCCTCCACCTCCCTCCCCCTACAAAAAATTGAAGAGAGTTATGCTGTCAGCAACAAAACAGCAAACAACTCTGCCTTCTAAAGAGAATTTATCACAAATCCACAAGGCGAGTCCAAGGATGTTGGTGGTTGTCAAGCCTGACCTTCCCATCACTGTACGGGAAGAGGTGGCTCGGGAGGAGGCTATTGATGATGTAGCTGGCGCTGTGGAGGAACTTGATGATGAGGATGGTGATGTGGTTATTGTAAATGAGGCACCAGGGGGGGAAACAGCTGATGTCCATGGGATGAAAAAGCCCATCGTCATGCCTGGTCAGAAGACCAAAAAATGCACCTCTTCGGTCTGGAGTTATTTTTATCCAAATCCAGACAACCAATGTATGGCCATATGTAGCTTATGTAAAGCTCAAATAAGCAGGGGTAAGGATCTTGCCCACCTAGGAACATCCTCCCTTATACGTCACCTGAATAACCTTCATAGTTCAGTGGTTAGTTCAGGAACTGGGGCTAGGACCCTCATCGGTACAGGGACACCTAAATCCCGTGGTCCAGTTGGATACACACCACCAACACCCTCCTCGTCAACTTCCTCCACAATCTCCATCAGATTCAGTCCTGCAGCCCAAGTCAGCAGCCAGACTGAGTCCTCCTCAATACGGGATTCATCCGAGGAATCCTGCAGCGGTACGCCTACTACTGCCACTGCTGCTGTTGCTGCTGTTAGTCGGTCATCTTCCCAGAGGGGAAGTCGTAAGACCGCTAAGTCTTTCACAAAACAATTAACCGTCCAACAGTCGTTTGCCATGACCACAAAATACGATAGTAGTCACCCTATTGCAAAGCGTATAACTGCGGCTGTAACTGCAATGTTGGTGTTAGACGTGCGCCCGGTGTCCGCCATCAGTGGAGTGGGATTTAGAGGGTTGATGGAGATATTGTGTCCCCGGTACCAAATCCCGTCGAGATTCCACTTCACTAGGCAGGCGATACCAAAAATGTACAGAGAAGTACGATCAAGTGTCCTCAGTGCTCTAAAAAATGCGGTTGTACCCACTGTCCACTTAACCACGGACATGTGGACAAGTGGTTCTGGGCAAACGAAGGACTATATGACTGTGACAGCCCACTGGGTAGATGCATCCCCTTCCGCAGCAACAGCAACAGCTGCATCAGTAGCAGCAACTACAAAATGGCTGCTCGTGCAAAGGCAGGCAACATTGTGTATTACAGGCTTTAATAAGAGGCACAACGCTGACAACATATTAGAGAAAATGAGGGAAATTATCTCCCAGTGGCTTACCCCACTTAGACTCTCATGGGGATTTGTGGTGTCAGACAATGCCAGTAACATTGTGCGGGCATTAAATATGGGCAATTTCCAGCACGTCCCATGTTTTGCCCACACCATTAATTTGGTGGTGCAGCATTACCTCAAGAGTGACAGGGGTGTGCAGGAGATGCTTGCGGTGGCGCGCAAAATTGCTGGACACTTTCGGCATTCAGCCAGTGCCTACCGCAGACTAGAGGCACATCAAAAAAGCTTGAACCTGCCCTGCCATCACCTCAAACAAGAGGTTGTGACGCGCTGGAACTTCACCCTCTATATGCTGCAGAGGATGGAGGAGCAGCAAAAGGCCATTCAGGCCTACACAGCCACCTACGACATAGGCAAAGGAGTGGGGATGCGCCTCAGTCAAGCGCAGTGGAGACTGATTTCCGTGTTGTGCAAGGTTCTGCAGCCATTTGAACTTGCCACACGAGAAGTCAGTTCCGACACTGCCAGCTTGAGTCAGGTCATTCCCCTGATCAGGCTGTTGCAGAAGCAGCTGGAGAAAGTGAGGGAGGAGCTGGTAAGCCATTGCGATTACACCAAGCATGTAGCTCTTGTGGATGTAGCCCTTCGTACGCTTTGCCAGGATCCGAGGGTGGTCACTCTTTTAAAGTCAGAGGAATACATTCTGGCCACCGTGCTCGATCCTCGGTTTAAAGCGTATGTTGTGTCTCTGTTTCCGGCAGACACAAGTCTACAGCGGTGCAAAGACCTGCTGGTCAGGAGATTGTCCTCTGAAGAGGACCGTGACATGCCAACAGCTCCACCCTCATTTTCTTCCACATCTATGGCTGCGAGGAAAAAGCTCAGTTTTCCCAAAAGAGGCACTGGCGGGGATGCTGATAACATCTGGTCCGGACTGAAGGACCTGCCAACCATTGCAGACATGTCTACTCTCGCTGCATTGGATGCTGTCACAATAGAAAAAATTGTGGATGATTACTTTGCTGACACCATCCAAGTAGACATGTCAGACAGTCCATATTGTTACTGGCAGGAAAAAAAGGCAGTTTGGAAGCCCCTGTACAAACTGGCTCTATTTTACCTGAGTTGTCCCCCCTCCAGTGTGTACTCGGAAAGAGTTTTTAGTGCAGCGGGGAACCTGGTCAGTGAGCGGCGAAGGAGGTTGCTTCCTCACAACGTTGAAAAAATGATGTTTATAAAAATTAATAATCAATTCCTCAATGAAGTACAGCACTGCCCTCCAGATACTACAGAGGGACCTGTGGTTGTGGAGTCCAGCGGGGACGAATTGATAATGTGTGATGAGGAGGAAGTACACACTGTAGGGGGAGAGGGATCAGAGGTTGAGGATGAGGATGACATCTTGCCTCAGTAGAGCCCGTTTAGTCTGTACAGGGAGAGATGAATAGCTTTTTTGGTGTGGGGGCCCAAACAAACCAATCATTTCAGCCAAAGTTGCTTGGTACGCCCTGTCGCTGAAATGATTGGTTTGTTAAAGTGTGCATGTCCTATTTCAACAACATAAGGGTGGGTGTGAGGGCCTAAGGACAATTCCATCTTGGAACTTTTTTTTTTGCATTATATGACCAATCAACAGTCGTTTGCCATGTTCAAAAAGTAAAACCAAATTTAAACAAATTCAAGAAATTAAACCAAAAGTAAAATGCCCTGTCATAATTTAAAACAAGAGGTATTGACGTGCTCTAAAACTACTGTATTGTTGTTTATATTTTATAAACACTACACTTGAAAGCTTGAGTCTTTCAATAAAAAAGTAACTCTCCATTGCACGAATATTTGCAACAGGGACAATTTTAGGGTTAAGAAAGTCAACTAATAACACTTCGACGCTGTCTGTCTTTATAAACACTACACTTGGAAGTTGGAGGAGGTATTGTGGCCCCGGCACCAAATTTACTACCGGGGCCACTCCACTGTGCAGTCCATATTTAGGTGTATCAGATATTAAACAACGGTGACAGTTGATGCCCAATTTTTTAATTATATTGTGGCCTCGGTACCAAATTGTGTACCGGGGCCACCACACTACGCAGTCCATACCCTTTTTTGGTGGAATTCTGACCCGTGGAGGGTTTTTTAATTATATTGTGGCCTCGGTACCAAATTGTGTACCGGGGCCACCACACTACGCAGTCAAGATAGATAGATGCGTATCATAGATAAAGTACATTCAGTAGTGTGGGGCAAATTGAAAAATATTCAAAATGCACTGACATTATCAAAAACAAGAGGTTGTCACACGCTAAAACTCCAACATGTATATGATGGAGAGGATGGAGGAGCAGCCGTATGTGCAGTGTAATGCAGACCTGTTGAAGGTTTTTTATATATTTTATTGTGGTGCCCAGTGCCCACTCCTCTACGCAGTCTAGATACATTTATTGGTGCGAATCATAAAAGTTCAGGGTTTTTAATATATATTGTGGTGACCCACTCCTCTACGCAGTCCAGGTACATTTATTGGTGCGAATCATACAAGTTCAGGGTTTTTAATATATATTGTGGTGACCCACTCCTCTACGCAGTCCAGGTACATTTATTGGTGCGAATCATACAAGTTCAGGGTTTTTAATATATATTGTGGTGACCCACTCCTCTACGCAGTCCAGGTACATTTATTGGTGCGAATCATACAAGTTCAGGGTTTTTAATATATATTGTGGTGACCCACTCCTCTACGCAGTCCAGGTACATTTATTGGTGCGAATCATAAAAGTTCAGGGTTTTTAATATATATTGTGGTGACCCACTCCTCTACGCAGTCCAGGTACATTTATTGGTGCGAATCATACAAGTTGATGGTTTTCTTATTATATATATTGTGGTGACCCACTCCTCTACGCAGTCCAGATACATTTATTGGTGCGAATCATAAAAGTTCAGGGTTTTTAATATATATTGTGGTGACCCACTCCTCTACGCAGTCCAGGTACATTTATTGGTGCGAATCATACAAGTTCAGGGTTTTTAATATATATTGTGGTGACCCACTCCTCTACGCAGTCCAGGTACATTTATTGGTGCGAATCATACAAGTTGATGGTTTTCTTATTATATATATTGTGGTGACCCACTCCTCTACGCAGTCCAGGTACATTTATTGGTGCGAATCATACAAGTTGGTGGTTTTCTTATTATATATATTGTGGTGACCCACTCCTCTACGCAGTCCAGATACATTTATTGGTGCGAATCATAAAAGTTCAGGGTTTTTAATATATATTGTGGTGACCCACTCCTCTACGCAGTCCAGGTACATTTATTGGTGCGAGTCATACAAGTTCAGGGTTTTTAATATATATTGTGGTGACCCACTCCTCTACGCAGTCCAGGTACATTTATTGGTGCGAATCATACAAGTTGGTGGTTTTCTTATTATATATATTGTGGTGACCCACTCCTCTACGCAGTCCAGATACATTTATTGATGCGAATCATAAAAGTTCAGGGTTTTTAATATATATTGTGGTGACCCACTCCTCTACGCAGTCCAGGTACATTTATTGGTGCGAGTCATACAAGTTCAGGGTTTTTAATATATATTGTGGTGACCCACTCCTCTACGCAGTCCAGGTACATTTATTGGTGCGAATCATACAAGTTCAGGGTTTTTAATATATATTGTGGTGACCCACTCCTCTACACAGTCCAGATACATTTATTGGTGCGAATCATAAAAGTTCAGGGTTTTTAATATATATTGTGGTGACCCACTCCTCTACGCAGTCCAGGTTCATTTATTGGTGCGAATCATACAAGTTCAGGGTTTTTAATATATATTGTGGTGACCCACTCCTCTACGCAGTCCAGGTACATTTATTGGTGCGAATCATAAAAGTTCAGGGTTTTTAATATATATTGTGGTGACCCACTCCTCTACGCAGTCCAGGTACATTTATTGGTGCGAATCATACAAGTTCAGGGTTTTTAATATATATTGTGGTGACCCACTCCTCTACGCAGTCCAGGTACATTTATTGGTGCGAATCATACAAGTTCAGGGTTTTTAATATATATTGTGGTGACCCACTCCTCTACGCAGTCCAGGTACATTTATTGGTGCGAATCATACAAGTTCAGGGTTTTTAATATATATTGTGGTGACCCACTCCTCTACGCAGTCCAGGTACATTTATTGGTGCGAATCATAAAAGTTCAGGGTTTTTAATATATATTGTAGTGACCCACTCCTCTACGCAGTCCAGGTACATTTATTGGTGCGAATCATACAAGTTGACGGTTTTCTTATTATATATATTGTGGTGACCCACTCCTCTACGCAGTCCAGGTACATTTATTGGTGCGAATCATAAAAGTTCAGGGTTTTTAATATATATTGTGGTGACCCACTCCTCTACGCAGTCCAGGTACATTTATTGGTGCGAATCATACAAGTTCAGGGTTTTTAATATATATTGTGGTGACCCACTCCTCTACGCAGTCCAGGTACATTTATTGGTGCGAATCATACAATTTGATGGTTTTCTTATTATATATATTGTGGTGACCCACTCCTCTACGCAGTCCAGAAAGATACCTCGTTGCAATGTTTTGGACTAATAACTATATTGTGAGGTGTTCAGAATACACTGTAAATTAGTGGAAATGCTTGTTATTGAATGTTATTGAGGTTACTAATAGCATAGGAGTGAAAATAAGCCCAAAAACTTGATTTTTAAACTTTTTATGTTTTTTCCAAAAAAAATCCGAATCCAAAACCTTAAATCCGAACCGAGACCTTTCGTCAAGTGTTTTGCGAGACAAATCCGAACCCCTAAAATAATGAAAATCCGGATCCAAAACACAAAACACGAGACCTCAAAAGTCGCCGGTGCACATCCCTAGTTCTAACACACAGGACAAAAGGCCACACAGGAAAGAAAGGTAATGACCTCCTGCTGTGTTTTCAGGCAGTGTTGGCCACTTCACATGAAATAGGTCTGTTTAGCCTGAATGAGGATTTCCTCTAGAAATGTTACAAAACCAAATCATGACATACTGTCTCAGAAGTTACAAATCAAATTTCCTCCAAAATTTGCCTATTGCAGTGTTGGTTAACCTGTGACACTCCAGGTGTTGTGAAACTACAAGTTGACACCAGTTTGCTTAAAGTATACTGTTTTATTTATAGAAAATGTATGAGAACTGTAAGAAACCAATAGTTAAATGTACACATTGGTACTTGGGGTTTTTTTGGACAAGAATTTAGAAGAAAGGCACTAAGGCTTTCAATACCAACAATAATAAATATCTATTATTTTATTTTTTGGGTGTGGGCTCTGGTTCATTGAAACGGCTTGTGTATGGCCGCCTTCCTCCCCTGATCCACACTCTAGTACGGTGCGGGACCGGTGGCACTGATGTATAGGTGTGGTACTCTGACTGCAGGTACCTGATAATGAGGCCACAGGTCGATGGCCATTAGGATGTTTTGCATTTTCCCGCAGATTTTCAGACAGTTCTCTCACTGCCCCAGTCGGATTATTAATAGCCGTATTCAGTTGGATCAATTCTTTCAAAACTTGTACACATCCGAATTTGGGTCTGAGTTTTTTAAGCCTTTTGTCAACTGCCTTTATATTCTCCTCATTGAATCTTGGTGGAACAGCCGTAAATTTCACTGAAGCAGCCAAGTTAGGAGCAGTTGGTGGTTCTGCTTGGTTTGGTGGAGCTTCTTGAGGAGGGCTCTGTGGTGCAGACTCCACAAGCTCCGCAACGTGCGTAACATTATCTACACATTCCCGAATGATGTGTTCGCTGCTAGGTCTGGTGCTGCTGTTGGTGCTGAATCTGTATCGGACTCTGGCGATAGATAGGCTTGGGATGTTCCTCGGTAAATTAAACAAGACCAAGAATGAATCCTCATGACCTGAACCAAACCAATTACAGGTGTTTATGTGTAATGACAGTGACATTAATTATGTTTTGTGTGTTTTTCTACATAGGTGAAATTACCTTCTAACGAGTCTTCATCATTATGGAAGTGACTGCTGGTGTTATCTGTGCTTCAGATCAACCTCTCTATTTAAAATTTGGAGATGTTTGATATTAATATATTTTGTTTACAAAACAATTTGGAAGTTGTGAAATAAACAGATGACATTCACATGTCATTAGCACATTATATTAATATGTGTCTGGCTTATGAACTCAGTGTACAAAAATGTATAACATTTCCGTGAGGCAGGATCATTAATTTGGCATAAAGGGTTAAAATACTAATTACTCACCAGCCTTAGGCTGGGACAGAGGCCTGTCCGTGTCCCGGACATTGATCAGTAATTTCTCGTGGGATTAGTTGTGTAAACTCCCTCTCATAGGAGGTACAGGCAATGACCAGTCCGGCCTCCACCAGTTCCTACAGCTGCCTCCTCTCCTCAGACATCTACTCTTTCATTCTGCGCTTGTTGTCAGATATGTGTTTTCAGCAATTATCGATTGCTCTTTTGATAGTCCCAACCGCATTCACAGAAGCACAGACTGATGAACACAACTGATTCTTATGTCAAAATGCTGTTTTGGCTGTTTGAGTGCCCAAAAGCCGCTCATACACTGGAATGATGTTATGAACAAGGACACAATTCTCCTCAAAACTAAAGCGCACATTGCGCCCATACTTTGTCTTCCTCACACTCCTCCTCACCTACCTGCTCCTCTCTCTCCTCCGCACTGCACCTAGACTCTTCACCTGTCCTTCCTCTCACATCATAACCACCAAACAAACACAGTGCTAAGACATAAAACACTCACAAACAAAACACAGGCTCTGAAGACACAGACCAGGAGACAGACAAGGGCAGATAAACAAAAGTAACTAAAATAATATGACAAAAAAACTCTTTAACCAACAATCACCCCTATCCTGCTCCTTCCACTACTCTCTCTGTAACTCCTGAAACTCCTATCGACGCAAACAATGAAGTAAACTGTTTTTTATGGTGTTGGTGAGGTCAAATTCGCATTTTCAGTTTACAACCATTCAGAAATGAGTATTGGTTTGAAAATCGCGATTTGAGCACTAAACCCTGGTGATTTGAGTTTCTGTTTTTTTTAACTTTAGAAAGTTTTTATTAGTTCTGTTTTTTTTGTTTTTTTTTTAAAGGGGTACAGAAATAAAATGAGGGGGGGGGAAGAAGGGAAGGACAATAAAAACAAATGGGGTATGGGGGGGTACATAGTGGGTGAGGAACACAGCTATATATCAGACGGTACATGCTTTAGCCCTGGCGGTTTGAGTTTTGTGAAAAACGCAACTCAATCGAGATCGACTGCGATTTCTAATTTAAGACTCGAATAAATTTATCAAGCTGTGAGTTTCCGTCAGGTTGAAAAGTGAAGATGTTGTCTATAGCAACCAATCAGATTCTAGCTATCATTTATTTTGTACATTTTACAAAATGACAGCTAGAATCTGATTGGCTTCTATAGGCAACATCTCTACTTTTCAAATCCACTGAAAACTCGCAGTTTGACAAACTTACCCCTCAAAATCGCTAGTTATTAGATATGGCGGCTTGGTGCCTAAAATTAAATATCGCAGCTTCATACATTCAGGGCCACTTTAACAACTTTATGGGCCCCCGGGCAATGCAGTGTACCGGGCCCCTAAAATATATATATATATATATATATATATATATATATATATATATATATATATATATATATATATATATATATAAATAGTGTGTGTGTGTGTGTAAAAAAAATATATATGTATGTAAAAAAAAACGTGATTATATATATATATATATATA
Organism: Mixophyes fleayi; assembly: GCF_038048845.1. Classification (NCBI taxonomy): domain Eukaryota; kingdom Metazoa; phylum Chordata; class Amphibia; order Anura; family Limnodynastidae; genus Mixophyes; species Mixophyes fleayi. The sequence continues at coordinate 912,536 of NC_134405.1, read as the reverse complement.
TAGGGGCCCCCTTAACTTACCTTAAGTCCGATCCTCTTCTTTTTTCTGCGCCGCTGAGTCTCTTCTGCCCTCTTCCGTGCTGTGGTTGCAGTGAATGCTGGGCGATACATCACGCAGCAGTCACTGCGAGCACAGCACGGAAGAGGGGACCAGGGAGGGAGCCGGATCACCGCTGATGTGACTGCAAGGTAAGTATTTAAAAAAAAAAAAAACATTTTTTTTTTTTTTTTTTTTTTTTTTTAAAGGATTCGGATGGGCCCCCCTTGCCTGCAGGGCCCCCAGGCACCTGCCCATCGTGCCCAATGGAAGAGACGGCCCTGAATACATTTTGCCCCTGGTCTACACCCAGAAAGCTTACAATCTATTGGAAGCATAACTGTTCCTGTCCTAATAGTGTTACATTTTTATGTGGAAAAGACTTTATTGTACAGTACTGTGGAATATGTTGGTGCTTTCTCAATGTTAGAGGTAATGATAATAATTTATTAAAGGGACTGACAGAACGAGGTAAGGTGACTGAAATGTAATAAGAGAAGGGAGACTGTCCCCGTGAGCTTACTATCTATTATTACACATTCTGTGTGATTGGAAAGGTTACGAAACCCACCGGCCCCGTGTGACTCAGTTCTGTCTGTCCCTACAGGAGCTGTTCTCTGTTCTTGACCCCCTGTCCGCCCCCTGGGAGGTGTCAGGTTACTGAGGTATTTTAGTCAATGTCACAAGCCAAAGGACATGACGGCTCTCTAGCAGAGACAGCTGCTTCTAGCCCCGACCTTTCAGTGATAGTCAGCTTGGGGGGTGGATAGACTCGGAGATCTCAGCACTTGTAATATAAAGTGTCTATAAGTCCATTTGATTACTTTATCCCCAGTCTATAACTTTGTACTGTGGTCAGTGTTCTTCTATTTGTATTACATTGTCCTCTGTCACCTGCTGCAACTGTAAACTATTATAAACTACTTCCCTCAGGTCATCTCCACTTGTAACCTTTCAAATCCTTCAATGAAATGTAGGGATCCAGATTTAGACAATTAGGCAGACAGAGGAGAGAAGACCCCCACCCTCCGCCCCCATCCTTAAACTCCTCTCACCCCTCCCAGGTTAAACACTACAACACTCACTTCATTCTCATACCTCTCATGTCAGCCTCTCCAGCTCACTCACTATTTCTCCGACCACTGGCAGAGATTCAAGGTATCTCTTGTGTCCTCTCATCTAGGGTACTCCCACTGCTTGCTGTCACTTTCTACGTCTCTTCCTTCTTCTGTCTCTTTCCTGATGCCCCCTATGGGACCCGGTCACCATTAGTGGTCCCACAAATTTATACATTGCACCCTCTTACTTTGCTCCCCCTCCCTCAGTAGCCCACCAAATCTGTCTGTGTCTCCCTATTGTGTCCCTGTTTGTTTTCTGTCATTTCCCCAAGCCCCCAAATCATTGCTTTTACCCCTCTTTTCTTCCTGTTCTCATGCTGTCCTCCACAGGTACCCTGACGTCATTACTAGACCCCCAAATCAGTGTGAAATCCTGCCTCTGTGATATTCTAACCCTTTCACTGGTCTGGCTCCGTTCCCTCCCACACGCCTTCTTCTTTTCTCCCTTAAACAAGGTCACTGAAGGATTTCTCTGAATATTTTGCACCCTGTACTGGAGTTTCTTTTTAATTGAAGTGAAAATGCCCTCCGGAGGTTTCCAGCCAATTGAAGGGGGGCAGGTAATTATGATTTGGGAAGGTACACGATGGGGTGATATCTCCTGGAAGGGAATAAGAAGAAGTGGATTTTGCTGTGGACAGGTGTGATCTCCCCACTGAAGTGTCACCTTTATCTTCTAGCAGGTTGTTCGCATAGGTGTCACAAAGACCCTAGTTCTGTCTGTCTTCACAGCCATCTTGGGATCTTTCCAGTTTGGATACAACATTGGAGTTATAAATGCGCCCCAAAAGGTAGGTGACATTCTGGAGATGTCCAGAGTTCCTGGCTTGTGTGAGATTATTTTAGGATGCAATATCAGTATGGATTAGATTGTTTCATTATTGCTGGAGTTGTATCTATGGAAATGGTGGTGATATTCTCCTCTGATGGGGTGATTGTGTGTTTAGGGGAACCTCAGTGGTGCAGGTAATTTGGTGACTCATGTTAGGATTCTTCAGTGTTCATGGAACCCGTCCATTTGATTTTTAATGTTGTAGTGATGAGAGTAAGGTGCCTTCTTGGTAACTGAATGTTTAGGCAAATGTGCTCATTAGAATTGTGGTGTCCTGTTGATGATGCTATTGTCAGTATCTCACATTGGGGCTGGTGTCTCGTGGACTCGTGGTGTCTGACTGGTGAATATAATATTGCTGTGTAGAAGAAGATGCCTATTTCTGGGATACTATCTCATGGCTACTTTGTCAGATCATGTAATTAATTGATATTACCTGTGTTATACCGCTTATCAGGGGGTCATATGATATTCTGGCCATTCTACCATAACACAGAGCAAGTGTTTTCATCAGCTGACCAACTAGCTCAGATGTTTGTAATTTAGCCTTACTATAGCTTAGCATTCATTCTAATGGGCATTGTGTCAGGGGCAGGATGTATTTCCTTACTTGGGGGCTGATACGGAGGGAACGTACGCCAACTTGCTTGGCGTATGTAAAATCGTTCTGCGCATACTTATGTTTCTATACAGACTCGTGTGCCTCTGCCACCTACACCCGCCTGTGCCTAGCGAGACGTGACAGGGCGTGCAAACGCAGGCCAAGTACAATGAAGGCGTGCACACCTGCGGAAACACGCATAGCCCAGTGTTAGGAAGTGTGTGTTTTCCACCTGCTATAAGACAAGTGCCAGTACATGCTGATGGTCATACGCTAGTTTTCATGTCCAACTCTGAATCAGTCTTTCATGTAGAAAGTGTAGGAAACAACATCTGCTGACAACAGAAACCTCTGACGCTGCTCTTATCTCACTCCGGGACAATAGAAGA
>NC_134405.1:782649-909360 GCF_038048845.1 Mixophyes fleayi | reverse complement strand
TCACTGCCACCTCTATACTGCACTCCTGCGTCCGTATCTACTCTTATAGTTATACTGCCATTGTCTCACATCACTGCCACCTCTATACTGCACTCCTGCGTCCGTATCTACTCTTATAGTTATACTGCCATTGTCTCACATCACTGCCACCTCTATACTGCCCTCCTGCGTCTACTCTTATAGTTATACTGCCATTGTCTCCCATCACTGCCACCTCTATACTGCACTCCTGCGTCTACTCTTATAGTTATACTGCCATTGTCTCACATCACTGCCACCTCTATACTGCACTCCTGCGTCTGTATCTACTCTTATAGTTATACTGCCATTGTCTCACATCACTGCCACCTCTATACTGCACTCCTGCGTCCGTATCTACTCTTATAGTTATACTGCCATTGTCTCACATCACTGCCACCTCTATACTGCACTCCTGCGTCCGTATCTACTCTTATAGTTATACTGCCATTGTCTCACATCACTGCCACCTCTATACTGCCCTCCTGCGTCTACTCTTATAGTTATACTGCCATTGTCTCACATCACTGCCACCTCTATACTGCCCTCCTGCGTCTACTCTTATAGTTATACTGCCATTGTCTCACATCACTGCCACCTCTATACTGCACTCCTGCGTCTACTCTTATAGTTATACTGTCATTGTCTCACATCACTGCCACCTCTATACTGACCTCCTGCGTCTACTCTTATAGTTATACTGCCATTGTCTCACATCACTGCCACCTCTATACTGCCCTCCTGCGTCTACTCTTATAGTTATACTGCCATTGTCTCACATCACTGCCACCTCTATACTGCACTCCTGCGTCTGTATCTACTCTTATAGTTATACTGCCATTGTCTCACATCACTGCCACCTCTATACTGCACTCCTGCGTCCGTATCTACTCTTATAGTTATACTGCCATTGTCTCACATCACTGCCACCTCTATACTGCACTCCTGCGTCCGTATCTACTCTTATAGTTATACTGCCATTGTCTCACATCACTGCCACCTCTATACTGCCCTCCTGCGTCTACTCTTATAGTTATACTGCCATTGTCTCACATCACTGCCACCTCTATACTGCCCTCCTGCGTCTACTCTTATAGTTATACTGCCATTGTCTCACATCACTGCCACCTCTATACTGCCCTCCTGCGTCTACTCTTATAGTTATACTGCCATTGTCTCACATCACTGCCACCTCTATACTGCACTCCTGCGTCTGTATCTACTCCTATAGTTATACTGCCATTGTCTCACATCACTGCCACCTCTATACTGCACTCCTGCGTCTACTCTTATAGTTATACTGTCATTGTCTCACATCACTGCCACCTCTATACTGCACTCCTGCGTCTACTCTTATAGTTATACTGCCATTGTCTCACATCACTTACTTCCACTGTCTAATTTGTCATTGTCATACATCAGCCTATTGTGTGTCCTGACATAGTTTTATTATCATTGTTTAGCATCATTACTTCTTCTATCACTGTATTATTATCACCCATCTGCCTCTCCTCCCCACCTCCTTCTATTGCTAGAGCATCTACATCCTTTGCCTCTGCCCCACTGCCATAGTGCTTCTACCTCTTCTCCATAAGCCCCAACCCCAGGTTCCAACCTATACCTACTATAATCCATCTTCCTCCACCACTATACCCATCCACTCTGCTACAAAATCACACACTCTCGCTGTGCCTCCAACCCCTCCAATCTCTTCTCCATACCTGCTATCTCCAACCTCCCATTCTCCTGTGCGCTCTGAAATGTTAGATCCTTCTTCCCACCTCACCTCTTTCCCCGCCCTTTATCTATGACACCCAATCCCGCCTCCTCTCTGCACTGTTTCACCCATCTCTCTGCTCTTCTGATTTCAACTCCCTGATTACTCATCTGCCCCCTCATGTCCTCCAGCACAGCCCCTTCCTCTTCCTCCATCCCCTCATTAAATTATCCCCATCACTTCACAACATATTGGTATCCTTTGCTCCTACCACCCTTCCTATTCCTCCTTCTGTCACGCCCCCTATGAATTCCTCCTTTGAGGTTCACTCCATCTTCTGCCCATCCAGTTCTGCATTGCCATCATTTATCATCCCCAGGACCTGTCTCCCAATTCCTTGATAACTTGCTTGGCTCTGACCTATCTTTGACGCTAAGTGAAATGGACAGGAGAATCATTGGTGCGGGGATATAGATGAGAGGGATGGGGGCGAAAATGGTGCGGGAGGTAAAAATGAGAGAGACAGGAAAGAAAATGGTGCAGTGGGGGCAGTAAGTGAGAGGCACGGGGTAGAAGATGGTGCGGGTGGATAGCTGAGAGGGACAGGAGAGTATATGGTGCAGTGGGGAGAATAGGTGAGAAGGACAGGGGAGAAGATGGTGCAGGGGATAGGTGAGAGGGATGAGGGAGAAGATGGTGTGGGGGATAGGTGAGAGGGATGAGGGAGAAGATGGTGTGGGGGATAGGTGAGAGGGACAGGGGAGAAGATGGTGCAGGGGGGGTAGGTGAGAGGGATGAGGGAGAAGATGGTGTGGGGGATAGGTGAGAGGGACAGGGGAGAAGATAGTGCAGGGGATAGGTGAGAGGGATGGAGGAGCAGATGGTGCAGGAGGACATGTGAGAAGGATGGGAAGAAGAGGGTGCATGGGGATAGGTGAGAGGAACAGAGGATAAGGGGATGGAGGAGCAGATGGTGCTGTGAGGGGAATCCAGAAAGATTACCACTACATGTTGGGGATTCTCAGAGCCTGATTCATGTTCGGACATAAGTCTGTTTTCGTGCTGTGTCTTGTGTGAAGTAACTCTGCACAGGCCCAGAAACGGACCTTAGGTCAACGAACACAATTGCATGCAATGCAGGTCTGAACGTAAATGACACTTGCAACTGCCTACGACTTGAGAAGCAGAACGGGGGAGGGAAAGGGTGGATGAGCGTAGGCGACGTCCATCAGTCTGTTCACAAACTATGGACTAAGCTGAGGTATTGAGGAGCTCATTCCTCATGTGTAACAAAAGGATGAAGTGTAGTCTTGTTTATAAGAATATATGTGCTGGGATGTGTCTACATCGCAGCATAAATCAGCAGATTGTGGCATTCCTAGACTTGTGTGAATTACATTCACTCTATATATTAACAATTTATGAAAGCGCTGGATCTTTGTCATCTCTAATGGGGTCCTACTGACATGTCTTCTCCTTCTTAGATCATCGAACAAAGTTATAATGAATCCTACATTAGTCGAAATGCTCCTGATTCACAGTCAATTGATGCTGGACTACTACGGACTCTTTGGTCTCTTTCAGTTGCCATTTTCTCTATTGGTGGGATGATGTCTTCACTCTGTGTAGGAGTCGTATCTCAGTGGCTTGGGCGGTGAGTGGAACTTCTGGGTAAGCTATGGTATTGAGTAATAAAGTATAGGCTTGCAGATACTCTGCAAAGATCCATTGAAGAGGCAGCACATGGATTCACAGGCCAGATTGGCAGTGTCAGGACTGTTGAGAGGATGCCTGGCCCCTGTGAAGCTGCTTCTTATGCCCCACTCCGACGCTAGCCTTCATGTGCAGCCTTGGCAAAAGCCAGTGCTGCATAGAAAACCTTGGAAGCATGACCATGCTGATGCCCCCAGGCTCCATGCACAGCTTCAGGAAAGCAGGGCTGCGCATGAAGCCTACGTGCTGTAACCACATGAACTAATATAAAGTTATTGGTCCGTGCCGTCACTGTCCTCCACCACAATCCACTTAATGGGCCTGGAGCCCCATCTGCCCTCCCTTAATCACCACCAGCGGACAATGTTGGCCTATGTGTAGTCATCACCCAACAGCATTAATACTCTTAAGAGAAGCCAAAAGTCATCCAGCCATTTGGTCAAGACCCGAACACCCAGATCTTGTCCAATTTGGCAATCTGTGAAAGTGGCCAAATTGAATGATTATACTTTTGCTTGACACTCTGGTTGATCGTCAAGATGGGCCCCTGTGTGACTATTTGCTGAGCATCAGGATGGGCGCCTAAGCAACCCTCTGGTTGAGTGTCAGTATGGAACCATGTATGACTCTCTGGCTGAGATTCATGATGAGCCTTTGTGTGACTCTCTGTTTGAGTGTCAAGATGGGACTATGTGTGACTCTCTGTTTGAGTGTCAGGATGGGACTATATGTGACTCTCTGGTTGAGTGTCAGGATGGGAACATGTGTGACTCTCTGGATGAGATTCATGATGGGCTTTTGTGTGACTCTCTGGTTAAGTGTCAGGATGGGACTATATGTGACTCTCTGGTTGAGTGTCAGTATGGGAACATGTGTGACTCTCTGGATGAGATTCATGATGAGCCTTTGTGTGACTCTCTGGATGAGTGTCAGGATGGGACCATATATGACTATTGGCTGAGATTCATGATGGGCCTCTGTGTGACTCTCTGGATGAGTATCAGGATGGGACCATGTGTGACTCTCTGGCTGAGATTCATGATGGGCTTTTGTGTGACTCTCTGGTTAAGTGTCAGGATGGGACCATGTGTGACTCTCTGGTTGAGTATCAGGATGGGACCATGTGTGACTCTCTGGTTGAGTATCAGGATGGGACCATGTGTGACTCTCTGGTTGAGTATCAGGATGGGACCATGTGTGACTCTCTGGTTGAGTATCAAGATGGGACCATTTGTGGTGTTTTTAAAGTATCCAATAAATAAAGTAGAACTAACCCTGACATAAAGCTTCAGTAGTTGAACATCGGAGATCTGAGGAGCAGTGGTATAGTCTTGCCATGGGGAGTGTGGGTACATACTGACTATTAGTTCTAAATATTGATATCTATCTATATATTAATGACAGTGAGTGAGCAGTGAAGGCAGTCGCATGTTGGTCATGTACAGAAGTCTCAGAATGTTTCTCCTAATGATATTTTCCTCTCTCTCCTTGTACATATTTGTATGTCTTCCATCTGGTCATGTGTCACACGGAGCAGGAAGCGAGCAATGATTGTCAATAATATTTTTGCATTCATTGGTGGAAGTCTGATGGGACTGTCCCAAATCAGCCAATCATATGAGATGATGATCGTCGGGAGATTCATCATTGGAGCCTATTCAGGTATGAAGTGTTCACGACAGCAGATTATCACTCCTTTATTCCCATTCTGCCAAACATCTGCAGAATAGTATTTATTTCATTCAGCCCCATCACAACTTTGTCATTGTTCAACATGCAGAGTATCCCTGAGTCCTTATCCATCCAGAGTCCTGCAGACTATCACTCGCTGAGTCCTTATCCATCCAGAGTCTGCAGACTATCACTCGCTGAGTCCTAATCCATCCAGAGTCTGCAGAGTATCACTCACTGAGTCCTTATTCATCCAGAGTCCTGCAGAGTATCACTCACTCAGTCCTTATTCATCCAGAGTCCTGCAGAGTATCACTCACTGAGTCCTAATCCATCCAGAGTCTGCAGAGTATCACTCACTGAGTCCTTATTCATCCAGAGTCCTGCAGAGTATCCCCGAGTCCTTATCCATCCAGAGTCTGCAAAGTATTACTCACTGAGTCCTTATTCATCCAGAGTCCTGCAGAGTATCACTCACTGAGTCCTTATTCATCCAGAGTCCTGCAGACTATCACTCGCTGAGTCCTTATCCATCCAGAGTCCTGCAGAGTATCACTCACTGAGTCCTTATTCATCCAGAGTCCTGCAGAGTATCACTCACTGAGTCCTTATCCATCCAGAGTCCTGCAGAGTATCACTCACTGAGTCCTTATCCATCCAGAGTCTGCAGAGTATTACTCACTGAGTCCTTATCCATCCAGAGTCCTGCAGAGTATCACTCACTGAGTCCTTATTCATCCAGAGTCCTGCAGACTATCACTCGCTGAGTCCTTATCCATCCAGAGTCCTGCAGAGTATCACTCACTGAGTCCTTATTCATCCAGAGTCCTGCAGAGTATCACTCACTGAGTCCTTATCCATCCAGAGTCCTGCAGAGTATCACTCACTGAGTCCTTATTCATCCAGAGTCCTGCAGACTATCACTCGCTGAGTCCTTATCCATCCAGAGTCCTGCAGAGTATCACTCACTGAGTCCTTATCCATCCAGAGTCTGCAGAGTATCACTCACTGAGTCCTTATCCATCCAGAGTCCTGCAGAGTATCACTCACTGAGTCCTTATTCATCCAGAGTCCTGCAGACTATCACTCGCTGAGTCCTTATCCATCCAGAGTCCTGCAGAGTATCACTCACTGAGTCCTTATTCATCCAGAGTCCTGCAGAGTATCACTCACTGAGTCCTTATCCATCCAGAGTCCTGCAGAGTATCACTCACTGAGTCCTTATCCATCCAGAGTCCTGCAGAGTATTACTCACTGAGTCCTTATCCATCCAGAGTCCTGCAGAGTATCACTCACTGAGTCCTTATCCATCCAGAGTCTGCAGAGTATCACTCACTGAGTCCTTATCCATCCAGAATCCTGCAGAGTATCACTTACTGAGTCCTTATCCATCCAGAGTCCTGCAGAGTATCACTCACTGAGTCCTTATCCATCCAGAATCCTGCAGAGTATCACTCACTGAGTCCTTATCCATTCAAAATCCTGCAGAGTATCACTCACTGAGTATCCATCCAGAGTCCTGCAGACTATCACTCACTGAGTCCTTATCCATCCAGAGTCCTGCAGACTATCACTCACTGAGTCCTTATCCATCCAGAGTCCTGCAGACTATCACTCTCTGAGTCCTTATCCATCCAGAGTTTGCAGAGTATCACTCACTGAGTCCTTATCCATCCAGAATCCTGCAGAGTATCACTTACTGAGTCCTTATCCATCCAGAGTCGGCAGACTATCACTCACTGAGTCCTTATCCATCCAGAATCCTGCAGAGTATCACTCACTGAGTCCTTATCCATTCAGAATCCTGCAGAGTATCACTCACTGAGTATCCATCCAGAGTCCTGCAGACTATCACTCACTGAGTCCTTATCCATCCAGAGTCCTGCAGACTATCACTCTCTGAGTCCTTATCCATCCAGAGTTTGCAGAGTATCACTCACTGAGTCCTTATCCATCCAGAATCCTGCAGAGTATCACTTACTGAGTCCTTATCCATCCAGAGTCTGCAGACTATCACTCACTGAGTCCTTATCCATCCAGAGTCCTGCAGAGTATCACTCACTGAGTCCTACAGAGCATCACTCACACACACGATATAAAGGAAATGGATATAGGGCCTCATTTATGTTAGGAGTAAAGCCAATTATAAAAAAGAAACACATTTTCACCAGAGAGTACAAGTCACAAGAGGTACAAATGCATTTATTTATTTTTGTGCATGTAGCTGAGTCAGTGATTTAGAGTTGAGCTAGAACACACCCTCTCCCAACTCTAAATCTGTCTGCACATTTTATTTTGCTCCCCGGGAGAAGATTTGGATTGCTGCTAACTCTGAATGGAGGTAATTTTGTGCAATGTCCACACAATAGACGTTATAAACGAGAATGTTTGATTCTCGCATTGTGTTACCATGGAAGAAAGATGAAATATTATATATATAATTGTTTCCTTCTGCTTCGGTTCCTATTGCACCGGACTCCAGGCATAACATTGTAAGACTTGGAATTTGGGGCTTCCACCTTCTTCTGGTTGCTCAGACTCAGAATCTCCTCCAGGTGGCGCTTGTCATCTCTTTCTTTTCTGATTTTCCTCTCAGCCTGCCCAACGGGATCACATAAAGTATTATTATCACCATCTCCATGTGCTAGATACAATTAGGCAAAAAGTATTTTTAAAATGAATGTCCCATTAGACATATATTGCAATGCAGAGGGGGGAGGGTGTGTGCATAGGGTACAACTCAGGAAAACTGCAAGAGATACATGGAGTAAGGAAACTAAGAGCTTACAATCTAATAGGAAAGTAGGGAACAGGGATTTTCATTAATACATTGTTATTTATATAGAGGGAACTATTAGAATGAGCTCACAAAGGGGTTATTATCTCATTTCAGGGGCAAATTTGACAGTGTAGACGTCCACTTGTTTATAGGCAGTATATTATTAGGTGTATAAGAGAGTACAAACAGATAACGTCTGACCTATGCCACCTGTCCTTATTCTTTCACGTTTTTACCTGTATGAAAATGAGACAAATTGCCATGGCTTAGACTAACTCTGAGATGTGAGACTGTTTTATGGAATAGGAGCTAAGCAGAAGCCAAAAGCAAAACTCTGAGACTGTATTGGTAGAACTGAACCTCAATATACCATCTGATAGAACATATCGCTCTGGACTCTGGCTGCAGAACATTCCTCATGGAGCTGCGCCTGTGTGATTTATAGGCTGCTCTAGATCCATAATCATATTCTCCCTGTATTACCGCAGGTCTGGCTTCTGGGTTGGTACCTATGTATGTCGGAGAGATCTCCCCAACTCACCTCCGAGGCGCCCTAGGAACCCTTCATCAGTTATCTCTGGTAATCGGTATTCTCATAGCTCAGGTAATTAGCTAGATAGTAAAAGGTCTTCTGTGTATGGCTATGTATGTCCTCTATATCTACAAATCCACCCATATTCGCTAATATATCTCATGTTCCATCTTCACTCTTCCCGGACTCCCTATTATCTCTCCTGTTTCCCAAATATCTCTCCTCTTACATCTTCTCTCTCTTAATTCCTTTTTATCTCTCCTGTCCCATCTTCTCTCTCCCGATTCTCTATTATCTCTCCTGTCCCCTCTTCTCTCTCCCAATTCTCTATTATCTCTCCTGTTCCATTTTCTATCTCCTAATTCCTTATTATCTCTCCTGTCCCTTCTTCTCTCTCCCGATTCCTTATTATCTCTCCTGTCCCATCTTCTCTCTCCTAATTCCCTATTATCTCTCCTGTCCCCTCTTCTCTCTCCCAATTCTCTATTATCTCTCCTGTTCCATTTTCTATCTCCCGATTCCAAATTATCTCTCCTGTCTCATCTTCTCTCTCCTAATTCTTTATTATCTCTCCTGTCCCCTCTTCTCTCTCCCGATTCCTTATTATCTCTCCTGTCTCATCTTCTCTCTCCTAATCTCTCCTGTCCCATCTTCTCTCTCCTAATTCCCTATTATCTCTCCTGTCCCATCTTCTCTCTCCTAATTCCCTATTATCTCTCCTGCCCCATCTTCACTCTCCCGATTCCCTATTATCTCTCCTGTCCCCTCTTCTCTCTCCCAATTCTCTATTATCTCTCCTGTCCCCTCTTCTCTCTCCTAATTCTCTATTATCTCTCCTGTCCCATCTTCTCTCTCCCAATTCTCTATTATCTCTCCTGTCCCATCTTATGTCTCCTAATTCCCTATTATCTCTCCTGTCCCCTCTTCTCTCTCCCAATTCTCTATTATCTCTCCTGTCCCCTCTTCTCTCTCCCAATTCTCTATTATCTCTCCTGTCCCATCTTATGTCTCCTAATTCCCTATTATCTCTCCTGTCCCCTCTTCTCTCTCCCAATTCTCTATTATCTCTCCTGTTCCATTTTCTATCTCCCGATTCCTTATTATCTCTCCTGTCCCCTCTTCTCTCTCCCAATTCTCTATTATCTCTCCTGTCCCCTCTTCTCTCTCCTAATTCTCTATTATCTCTCCTGTCCCATCTCCTCTCTCCCAATTCTCTATTATCTCTCCTGTCCCATCTTATGTCTCCTAATTCCCTATTATCTCTCATGTCCCCTCTTCTCTCTCCCAATTCTCTATTATCTCTCCTGTCCCCTCTTCTCTCTCCCAATTCTCTATTATCTCTCCTGTCCCATCTTATGTCTCCTAATTCCCTATTATCTCTCCTGTCCCCTCTTCTCTCTCCCAATTCTCTATTATCTCTCCTGTTCCATTTTCTATCTCCCGATTCCAAATTATCTCTCCTGTCTCATCTTCTCTCTCCTAATCTCTCCTGTCTCATCTTCTCTCTCCTAATTCTCTATTATCTCTCCTGCCCCATCTTCACTCTCCCGATTCCCTATTATCTCTCCTGTCCCCTCTTCTCTCTCCCAATTCTCTATTATATCTCCTGTCCCATCGTCTCTCTCCTAATTCTCTATTATCTCTCCTGTCCCCTCTTCTCTCTCCTAATTCCCTATTATCTCTCCTGTCCCATCTTCTCTCTCCTAATTCCCTATTATCTCTCCTGTCCCATCTTCTCTCTCCTGATTCCCTATTATATCTCCTGTCCCATCTTCTCTCTCCTACTTCCCTATTATCTCTCCTGTCCCATCTTCTCTCTCCTACTTCCCTATTATCTCTCCTGTCCCATCTTCTCTCCTAATTCCCTATTATCTCTCCTGTCCCATCTTCTCTCTCCTGATTCCCTATTATCTCTCCTGTCCCATTTTCTCTCTCCCGAATCCCTATTATCTCTCCTGTCCCATCTTCTCTCTCCTAATTCCCTATTATCTCTCCTGTCCCATCTTCTCTCTCCTGATTCCCTATTATCTCTCCTGTCCCATTTTCTCTCTCCCGAATCCCTATTATCTCTCCTGTCCCATCTTCTCTCTCCTAATTCCCTATTATCTCTCCTGTCCCATCTTCTCTCTCCTAATTCCCTATTATCTCTCCTGTCCCATCTTCTCTCTCCTGATTCCCTATTATATCTCCTGTCCCATCTTCTCTCTCCTACTTCCCTATTATCTCTCCTGTCCCATCTTCTCTCTCCTAATTCCCTATTATCTCTCCTGTCCCATCTTCTCTCTCCTAATTCCCTATTATCTCTCCTGTCCCATCTTCTCTCTCCCGAATCCCTATTATCTCTCCTGTCCCATCTTCTCTCTCCTAATTCCCTATTATCTCTCCTGTCCCATCTTCTCTCTCCCGAATCCCTATTATCTCTCCTGTCCCATCTTCTCTCTCCTAATTCCCTATTATATCTCCTGTCCCATCTTCACTCTCCCGAATCCCTATTATCTCTCCTGTCCCATCTTCTCTCTGCTAATTCCCTATTATCTCTCCTGTCCCATCTTCTCTCTCCTAATTCTCTATCTTTCGCTCCTTCCAGTCCTATGTTGTCTCACCAATGTCCTCTTTAACGCTATCTCATTATTGTTCCTTCTCCTCAGGTGCTGGGTCTGGACTTGTTCTTGGGCACCAGTAGTCGGTGGCCGGCTCTGTTCTGGTTGACACTGGGCCCAGCTGCTCTTCAGTCCATTTTGCTCCCCTTCTGTCCAGAGAGTCCTCGTTTTCTGTACATTGTGTGTGAGCAGGAGGGTCAGGCTCGTACCAGTAAGTTTCCTCTCTTCTAAATCTTCGCTCCTTCTTCCTATGCAGTTCTCACATCTATGAGGAAACCCAGATACTGAAAATGTGGTACATGATTGGCCACAACAGACAAGAATTCTTGTTATTATAACAGCGCGTATTTGTAGTGTGTGTGACAGTGAAAGATCACTGAGTGTGAGTAGTGTGTGTGATAGTGAGAGATCACTGAGTGTGAGCAGTGTGTGTGACAGTGAAAGATCACTGAGTGTGAGTAGTGTGTGTGATAGTGAGAGATCACTGAGTGTGAGCAGTGTGTGTGACAGTGAAAGATCACTGAGTGTGAGTAGTGTGTGTGATAGTGAAATATCACTGAGTGTGAATAGTGTGTGTGTGATAGTGAGAGATCACTGAGTGTGAGCAGTGAGTGTGAGTAGTGTGTGTGATGGTGAAATATCACTGAGTGTGAATAGTGTGTGATAGTGAGAGATCACTGAGTGTGAGCAGTGAGTGTGAGTAGTGTGTGTGATGGTGAAATATCACTGAGTGTAAATAGTGTGTGATAGTGAGAGATCACTGAGTGTGAGTAGTGAGTGTGAGCAGTGTGTGTGATAGTGAGAGATCACTTAGTGTGAGTAGTGTGTGTGATAGTGAGAGATCACTGAGTGTGAGTAGTGTGTGATAGTGAGAGATCACTGATTGTGAGTAGTGTGTGATAGTGAAAGATCACCGAGTGTGATTAATGTGTGTAACAGTGAGAGATCACCGAGTGTGAGTAGTGAGTGTGAGTAGTGTGTGTGATAGTGAGAGATCACTGAGTGTGAGTAGTGTGTGTGTGAGTGAAAGATCACTGAGTTTGAGTTGTGTGTGTGACACTGAGAGATCACTGAGTGTGAGTAATGTGTGTGATAGTGAGGGATCACTGAGTGTGAGTAGTGTGTGACATTGAGAGATCACTGAGTGTGAGTAGTGTGTGTGACACTGAGAGATCACTGAGTGTGAGTAATGTGTGTGATAGTGAGGGATCACTGAGTGTGAGTAGTGTGTGACACTGAGAGATCACTGAGTGTGAGTAGTGTGTGACACTGAGAGATCACTGAGTGTGAGTAATGTGTGTGACAGTGAGCGATCACTGAGTGTGAGTAGTGTGTGTGATAGTGAGAGATCACTGAGTGTGAGTAGTGTGTGTGATAGTGAGAGATCACTGAGTGTGAGTAATGTGTGTGATAGTGAGAGATCAGAGTGTGAGTAGTGTGTGATAGTGAGAGATCACTGAGTGTGAGTAGTGTGTGTGATAGTGACAGATCACTGAGTGTGAGTAGTGTGTGTGATAGTGAGAGATCACTGAGTGTGAATAGTGTGTGTGATAGTGAGAGATCACTGAGTGTGAGTAATGTGTGTGATAGTGAGAGATCAGAGTGTGAGTAGTGTGTGTGACACTGAGAGATCACTGAGTGTGAGTAATGTGTGTGATAGTGAGAGATCAGAGTGTGAGTTGTGTGTGTGACACTGAGAGATCACTGAGTGTGAGTAATGTGTGTGACAGTGAGAGATCACTGAGTGTGAGTAATGTGTGTGACTGAGCGATCACTGAGTGTGAGTAGTGTGTGACAGTGAGAGATCAGAGTGTGAGTAGTGTGTGTGATAGTGAGAGATCACTGAGTGTGAGTAGTGTGTGGTTAGTGAGTGAGGCTCCGTGCGTGTATTACTCTGTCTCACACTCTCTTGTCACCTGTCTTTCAGGTTTGCGGCGTCTTACTGGCCTCCTGGATGTCTCCGAAGATATTTCGGAAATGAAAGAGGAGAAGAGACAAATGGACACGGAACAGAAAGTTACTATTTTGCAAATCTTCAGATCACGGACATATAGACAACCCATCATTGTGGCCATAATTCTACAGCTCTCTCAACAACTGTCTGGCATTAATGCGGTGAGTCCACCCCTCCCCCTGCAGGGTGCCATATGATAGAAGGGAAGCTATGAGTCTGTTCCTCCTCCAGCAGGGTGACACAGTGATAGGAGGGAGCTATGAATCTGTCCCTCCCCCTGCAGGGTGACACAGTGACAGAAGGGAGCTATGAATCTGTCCCTCCCCCTGCAGGGTGACACAGTGATAGGAGGGAGCTATGAATCTGTCCCTCCCCCTGCAGGGTGACACAGTGATAGAAGGGAGCTATGAGTATGTCCCTCCCCCTGCAGGGTGACACAGACAGAAGGGAGCTATGAGACTGTCCCTCCGCCTGCAGGGTGACACAGTGATAGGAGGGAGCTATGATACTGTACCTCCCCTTGCAGGGTGACACAGACAGATGGGAGCTATGATTCTGCCCCTCCCCCTGCAGGGTAACACAGTGACACAGACAGAAGGGAGCTATGAGTCTGTCCCTCCCCCTGCAGGGTGACACAGTGATACAGACAGAAGGAAGCTATGAGTCTGTCCCTCCCCCTGCAGGGTGACACAGACAGAAGGAAGCTATGAGTATGTCCCTCCCCCTGCAGGGTGACACAGACAGATGGGAGCTATGAGTCTGTCCCTCCCCCTGCAGGGTGACATAGTGATACAGACAGAAGGGAGCTATGAGTCTGTCCCTCCCCCTGCAGGGTGACATAGTGATACAGACAGAAGGGAGCTATGAGTCTGTCCCTCCCCCTGCAGAGTGACACAGACAGAAGGGAGCTATGAGTCTGTCCCTCCCCCTGCAGGGTGACACAGTGACACAGACAGAAGGGAGCTATGAGTCTGTCCCTCCCCTTGCAGGGTGACACAGACAGATGGGAGCTATGAGTCTGTCCCTCCCCCTGCAGGGTGACACAGACAGATGGGAGCTATGATTCTGACCCTCCCCCTGCAGGGTGACACAGTGACACAGACAGAAGGGGGCTATGAGTCTGTCTCTCCCCCTGCAGGGAGACACAGACAGAAGGGAGCTATGAGTCTGTCCCTCCCCCTGCAGGGTGACACAGACAGAAGGGAGCTATGAGACTGTCCCTCCCCCTGCAGGGTGACACAGTGACACAGACAGAAGGGAGCTATGAGTCTGTCTCTCCCCCTGCAGGGTGACACAGACAGAAGGGAGCTATGAGTCTGTCTCTCCCCCTGCAGGGAGACACAGACAGAAGGGAGCTATGAGTCTGTCCCTCCCCCTGCAGGGTGACACAGTGATAGGAGGGAGCTATGAGACTGTCCCTCCCCTTGCAGGGTGACACAGACAGAAGGGAGCTATGAGTCTGTCCCTCCTCCTGCAGGGTGACACAGTGACACAGACAGAAGGGAGCTATGAGTCTGTCCCTCCCCCTGCAGGTTGACACAGACAGATGGGAGCTATGAGTCTGTCCCTCCCCCTGCAGGGTGACACAGACAGAAGGGAGCTATGAGTCTGTCCCTCCCCCTGCAGGGTGACACAGTGATACAGACAGAAGGGAGCTATGAGTCTGTCCCTCCCCCTGCAAGGTGACACAGTGATACAGACAGAAGGGAGCTATGAGTCTGTCCCTCCCCCTGCAGGGTGACACAGTGACACAGACAGAAGGGAGCTATGAGTCTGTCCCTCCCCCTGCAGGGTGACACAGTGACACAGACAGAAGGGAGCTATGAGTCTGTCCCTCCCCCTGCAGGGTGACACAGTGACACAGACAGAAGGGAGCTATGAGTCTGTCCCTCCCCCTGCAGGGTGACACAGTGATACAGACAGAAGGGAGCTATGAGTCTGTCCCTCCCCCTGCAGGGTGACACAGTGACACAGACAGAAGGGAGCTATGAGTCTGTCCCTCCCCCTGCAGGGTGACACAGACAGAAGGGAGCTATGAGTCTGTCCCTCCCCCTGCAGGGTGACACAGTGATACAGACAGAAGGGAGCTATGAGTCTGTCCCTCCCCCTGCAGGGTGACACAGTGATACAGACAGAAGGGAATTATGAGTCTGTCCCTCCCCCTGCAGGGTGACACAGACAGAAGGGAGCTATGAGGCTGTCCCTCCCCCTGCAGGGTGACACAGTGACACAGACAGAAGGGAGCTATGAGTCTGTCCCTACCCCCCCCCCCTGCAGGGTGACACACACAGAAGGGAGCTATGAGTCTGTCCCTCCCCCTGCAGGGTGACACAGTGACACAGACAGAAGGGAGCTATGAGGCTGTCCCTCCCCCTGCAGGGTGACACAGTGACACAGACAGAAGGGAGCTATGAGTCTGTCCCTCCCCCTGCAGGGTGACACAGTGACACAGACAGAAGGGAGCTATGAGTCTGTCCCTCCCCCTGCAGGGTGACACAGTGACACAGACAGAAGGGAGCTATGAGTCTGTCCCTCCCCCTGCAGGGTGACACAGACAGAAGGGAGCTATGAGGCTGTCCCTCCCCCTGCAGGGTGACACAGTGACACAGACAGAAGGGAGCTATGAGTCTGTCCCTCCCCCTGCAGGGTGACACAGTGACACAGACAGAAGAGAGCTATGAGTCTGTCCCTCCCCCTGCAGGGTGACACAGTGACACAGACAGAAGGGAGCTATGAGTCTGTCCCTCCCCCTGCAGGGTGACACAGACAGATGGGAGCTATGAGTCTGTCCCTCCCCCTGCAGGGTGACACAGACAGAAGGGAGCTATAAGTCTGTCCCTCCCCCTGCAGGGTGACACAGTGATACAGACAGATGGGAGCTATGAGTCTGTCCCTCCCCCTGCAGGGTGACACAGACAGAAGGGAGCTATGAGTCTGTCCCTCCCCCTGCAGTGTGACACAGACAGATGGGAGCTATGAGTCTGTCCCTCCCCCTGCAGGGTGACACAGACAGAAAGGAGCTATGAGTCTGTCCCTCCCCCTGCAGTGTGACACAGACAGATGGGAGCTATGAGTCTGTCCCTCCCCCTGCAGGGTGACACAGACAGAAGGGAGCTATGAGTCTGTCCCTCCCCCTGCAGGGTGACACAGACAGAAGGGAGCTATGAGTCTGTCCCTCCCCCTGCAGGGTGACACAGACAGAAGGGAGCTATAAGTCTGTCCCTCCCCCTACAGGGTGACACAGTGACACAGACAGAAGGGAGCTATGAGTCTGTCCCTCCCCCTGCAGGGTGACACAGACAGAAGGGAGCTATGAGTCTGTCCCTCCCCCTGCAGGGTGACACAGACAGAAGGGAGCTATGAGTCTGTCCCTCCCCCTGCAGGGTGACACAGACAGAAGGGAGCTATAAGTCTGTCCCTCCCCCCTGCAGGGTGACACAGTGATACAGACAGAAGAGAGCTATGAGTCTGTCCCTCCCCCTGCAGGGTGACACAGACAGAAGGGAGCTATGAGTCTGTCCCTCCCCCTGCAGGGTGACACAGTGACACAGACAGAAGGGAGCTATGAGTCTGTCCCTCCCCCTGCAGGGTGACACAGACAGAAGGGAGCTATGAGTCTGTCCCTCCCCCTACAGGGTGACACAGTGACACAGACAGAAGGGAGCTATGAGTCTGTCCCTCCCCTGCAGGGTGACACAGTGACACAGACAGAAGGGAGCTATGAGTCTGTCCCTCCCCCTGCAGGGTGACACAGTGACACAGACAGATGGGAGCTATGAGTCTGTCCCTCCCCCTGCAGGGTGACACAGACAGAAGGGAGCTATGAGTCTGTCCCTCCCCCTGCAGGGTGACACAGTGACACAGACAGATGGGAGCTATGAGTCTGTCCCTCCCCCTGCAGGGTGACACAGACAGATGGGAGCTATGAGTCTGTCACTCCCCCTGCAGGGTGACACAGACAGATGGGAGCTATGAGTCTGTCCCTCCCCCTGCAGGGTGACACAGTGACACAGACAGAAGGGAGCTATGAGTCTGTCCCTCCCCCTGCAGGGTGACACAGTGACACAGACAGAAGGGAGCTATGAGTCTGTCCCTCCCCCTGCAGGGTGACACAGACAGAAGGGAGCTATGAGTCTGTCCCTCCCCCTACAGGGTGACACAGTGACACAGACAGAAGGGAGCTATGAGTCTGTCCCTCCCCTGCAGGGTGACACAGTGACACAGACAGAAGGGAGCTATGAGTCTGTCCCTCCCCCTGCAGGGTGACACAGTGACACAGACAGATGGGAGCTATGAGTCTGTCCCTCCCCCTGCAGGGTGACACAGACAGAAGGGAGCTATGAGTCTGTCCCTCCCCCTGCAGGGTGACACAGTGACACAGACAGATGGGAGCTATGAGTCTGTCCCTCCCCCTGCAGGGTGACACAGACAGATGGGAGCTATGAGTCTGTCACTCCCCCTGCAGGGTGACACAGACAGATGGGAGCTATGAGTCTGTCCCTCCCCCTGCAGGGTGACACAGTGACACAGACAGAAGGGAGCTATGAGTCTGTCCCTCCCCCTGCAGGGTGACACAGTGACACAGACAGATGGGAGCTATGAGTCTGTCCCTCCCCCTGCAGGGTGACACAGACAGAAGGGAGCTATGAGTCTGTCCCTCCCTCTGCAGGGTGACACAGACAGAAGGTACTTGCTTCTGGGGGTGAGTAGAAGATGGAGTCTCCCTGATTGTACAGTCCTTTGGGTTTGGCTGTTAACCTGGCACTTCTGCCAGTGTGGCCTCACTGCCACATACTGATCAGCCAACTGGTCCCCTTTTCCAGGGTTGCTGGGCTACGGTCCTACACCCACTCCTTCATCAGATCCAGTAATCCATCTAATTGCCAACAGAAAAGTTACCCTCATCACGCTTTTGAAATTGCATCACTAGTTCACTCTGTGGGAGGGGACGGTCGCTGGTAACAGGTGCTGTGCTCTGGGATGTTACTGCAGGTGCAGCTAGGTTTGGCGTTACCGTCTCCTCCTGGTCGCTGTCAGCTGACTCATCTGCTGACCCGTACTGCGCATCCCAGGCCTTCAGCGCCTTTTTCATTCGCTCCCTGCATAAGGAATTCATAACACAGTATCTCAGGGTCGGCCTTGGACATTTTACTGTACTTAGACATCCTGGCTGCAGTTATTCCGCTCCTGAATAACTCAGCTCTCCTGACTGGTGCACGAAAAGCCACCTGGGGTTATCCCACCGCTTGCCACCAAAAATCTGTGACAGCTATGTCACCCTGTCTGTTGCTGCTGGGAACCCACTGGGCTTAATTTGCCACCGTTCCCTTTCCTTATCCCAAATGCATCCTCTAACCGCAGTAGGAGGGGCTTACAAATGCCGCACCACTGGACTCCTTACCAGCATCCAGAACCGGGTTCCTTCTGCTTTTCTGTCACTGCTAGGATACCCCCTCGCTGGTACACCTGGGCTCGTACCCCTGACCTCTTCCTATGGATCAGGGTGCTGTTGATGGATCCCCCCTGGCCTGTCACATTGGCCAGAGCTGCTGGGTAGCCGGCAGAGCGGTGGTGCTGGGAAACTGGGTCCAAACCTCAGACAGCCGGGAACGGATTAGATTTTGAGTCTATTCTGTAGGTCACAGGATTTTCAGCATGGAAGATGTTTTCAAGCAGGTCTTTGAAGCAAGTGATGTTTATTTGCAGTCACACTGATTGCAGGTACCAGTGATCAGGTCAGGTGGAACAAGAATGATGATACATTTCAGTGTACAAGGTTTCTCTTCTTATACAGATTTGGATACAGCCTCACAGGGTAAGCCAGCCCCTGAGGTCTGAGTTATTTTTAGTATCAGGATATGATATATGTTTCCCAAACATGGATTTACATGCAATGCAAAGCTAACAATATTTACACTACTCTGTTATGTGCTAACCCTTGATGTTTGTATTATCTGAGATGCAGTCATGCCAGAAAGCCAGGCAGCCACCCCCTGCTGGGTATATAGGCTAAACAGGTGTTAGTTACTTCACATAAAGACTTACTTAGCATTTCCTGCTATCAGCAAACAGACTCCCTCCAGCAAAGTTACAAACCCAAACCTCCCTTTAGTATGTAAGCTTTCACGAGGGCCCTCTTCCCTTCTGTCTCAATACTTATTACTTCTGCTCCAGCCACACTGATTCTGCTCTTGTTTGGAGCTTTTGGAGCCTAAGTAGTACTTGTTTTTTTTTCTTCTGTGCTGTTTGTCCTGTGATGTCTATTATGTGTGACGCTATGGATACCTTGTGGCGCTTTATAAATAAAGCTTAATAATAGCAGAAAATAATAATCTGCAGGATTCCTCCTTATTTAACTAAGATCCAAACCTGTCTTCTCTCCTAGATTTTCTACTATTCTACCGATATCTTTACGAAGGCTGGAGTGGAGCAGCCGGTTTATGCTACAATCGGAGCAGGAATTGTTAATACTGCATTTACCGTTGTGTCGGTGAGATGTGTTATGATTCATTGGTGATGTTATATATAATGTTACAGAGATTAGCAGAAGGAGAGACGATCATAAATCTATAACCTTCACCTTAAGTATTGATAGATATCACCAAACACGGCAGAAAGGGTTTTATTGCAGCAAACTTTAACATATCACTAATAACAAGATGGGAGAGAAGAGCTGTAAGGAGCAGGATATGTAGAGGACATAGAGGAGAGAGGAGTACACACAGGGAAGAAGAAGCAGGGCCATCTCTTCCATTGGGCACAATGGGCAGGTGCCCGGGGGCCCTGAGGGCAAGGGGGCCCGTCCGAGGCAGCGATGGAAAAAAAAATCCTGCAAAAAAAAAAGAAAATACTTACCTTGCGGTCACGCAGTCATGTCAGCTGGCGATCCGACTCCCTCTTCCGTGCTGTGCTCGCAGTGAATGTTGGGCGTATATGTAAAAAAGTGATTATATATGTATAATCACTTTTTTTTACATACATATATATTTTTTTTTACACACACAATATATATATATTATGTAGGGGCCCCAGTGCACTGCATTGCCCGGGAGCCCATAATGTAGTTAAGGTGGCCTTGAGAAGAAGAGCTGGTATATCGGAGGACAAGCAGAGAAGAAGCAGGAGGAGAAGAACTGGTAGATAGGTGGACAAGCAGAGAAGAAACAGGAGGAGAAGAACTGGTAGATAGGTGGACAAGCAGAGAAGAAACAGGAGGAGAAGAACTGGTAGATAGGTGGACAAGCAGAGAAGAAACAGGAGGAGAAGAGATGAGAGATAGGAGGACAAGCAGAGAAGAAGCAGGAGGAGAAAAGCTAGGAGGACAAGCAGAGAAGAAGCAGGAGGAGAAGAGCTAGGAGATAGGAGGACAAGCAGAGAAGAATCAGGAGAAGAGCTGGGAGATAGGAGGACAAGCAGAGAAGAAGTAGGAGGAGAAGAGCTGGGAGATAGGAGGACAAGCAGAGAAGAAGCAGGAGGAGAAAAGCTGGGAGATAGGAGGACAAGCAGAGAAGAAGCAGGAGGAGAAGAGCTGGGAGATAGGAGGACAAGCAGAGAAGAAGCAGGAGGAGAAGAGCTGGTATATCAGAGGACAAGCAGAGAAGTAGGAGGAAAAGAGCTGGGAGATAGGAGGACAAGCAGAGAAGAAGCAGGAGGAGAAGAGCTGGGAGATAGGAGGACAAGCAGAGAAGAAGCAGGAGGAGAAAAGCTGGGAGATAGGAGGACAAGCAGAGAAGAAGCAGGAGGAGAAGAGCTGGGAGATAGGAGGACAAGCAGAGAAGAAGCAGGAGGAGAAAAGCTGGGAGATAGGAGGACAAGCAGAGAAGAAACAGGAGGAGAAGAGCTGGGAGATAGGAGGACAAGCAGGAGGAGAAGAGCTGGGAGATAGGAGGACAAGCAGAGAAGAAGCAGGAGGAGAAAAGCTGGGAGATAGGAGGACAAGCAGAGAAGAAGCAGGAGGAGAAGAGCTGGGAGATAGGAGGACAAGCAGAGAAGAAGCAGGAGGAGAAGAGCTGGTATATCAGAGGACAAGCAGAGAAGAAGTAGGAGGAAAAGAGCTGGGAGATAGGAGGACAAGCAGGAGGAGAAGAGCTGGGAGATAGGAGGACAAGCAGAGAAGAAGCAGGAGGAGAAGAGCTGGGAGATAGGAGGACAAGCAGAGAAGAAGCAGGAGGAGAAGAGCTGGGAGATAGGAGGACAAGCAGAGAAGAAGCAGGAGGAGAAGAGCTGGGAGATAGGAGGACAAGCAGAGAAGAAGCAGGAGGAGAAAAGCTGGGAGATAGGAGGACAAGCAGAGAAGAAGCAGGAGGAGAAGAGCTGGGAGATAGGAGGACAAGCAGGAGGAAAAGAGCTGGGAGATAGGAGGACAAGCAGGAGGAGAAGAGCTGGGAGATAGGAGGACAAGCAGAGAAGAAGCAGGAGGAGAAGAGCTGGGAGATAGGAGGACAAGCAGAGAAGAAGCAGGAGGAGAAGAGCTGGGAGATAGGAGGACAAGCAGAGAAGAAGCAGGAGGAGAAGAGCTGGGAGATAGGAGGACAAGCAGAGAAGAAGCAGGAGGAGAAAAGCTGGGAGATAGGAGGACAAGCAGAGAAGAAACAGGAGGAGAAGAGCTGGGAGATAGGAGGACAAGCAGGAGGAGAAGAGCTGGGAGATAGGAGGACAAGCAGAGAAGAAGCAGGAGGAGAAAAGCTGGGAGATAGGAGGACAAGCAGAGAAGAAGCAGGAGGAGAAGAGCTGGGAGATAGGAGGACAAGCAGAGAAGAAGCAGGAGGAGAAGAGCTGGGAGATAGGAGGACAAGCAGAGAAGAAGCAGGAGGAGAAAAGCTGGGAGATAGGAGGACAAGCAGAGAAGAAACAGGAGGAGAAGAGCTGGGAGATAGGAGGACAAGCAGGAGGAGAAGAGCTGGGAGATAGGAGGACAAGCAGAGAAGAAGCAGGAGGAGAAGAGCTGGGAGATAGGAGGACAAGCAGAGAAGAAGCAGGAGGAGAAGAGCTGGTATATCAGAGGACAAGCAGAGAAGAAGTAGGAGGAAAAGAGCTGGGAGATAGGAGGACAAGCAGGAGGAGAAGAGCTGGGAGATAGGAGGACAAGCAGAGAAGAAGCAGGAGGAGAAGAGCTGGGAGATAGGAGGACAAGCAGAGAAGAAGCAGGAGGAGAAAAGCTGGGAGATAGGAGGACAAGCAGAGAAGAAGCAGGAGGAGAAGAGCTGGGAGATAGGAGGACAAGCAGGAGGAAAAGAGCTGGGAGATAGGAGGACAAGCAGGAGGAGAAGAGCTGGGAGATAGGAGGACAAGCAGAGAAGAAGCAGGAGGAGAAGAGCTGGGAGATAGGAGGACAAGCAGGAGGAAAAGAGCTGGGAGATAGGAGGACAAGCAGGAGGAGAAGAGCTGGGAGATAGGAGGACAAGCAGAGAAGAAGCAGGAGGAGAAGAGCTGGGAGATAGGAGGACAAGCAGAGAAGAAGCAGGAGGAGAAGAGCTGGGAGATAGGAGGACAAGCAGAGAAGAAGTAGGAGGAGAAGAGCTGGGAGATAGGAGGACAAGCAGAGAAGAAGCAGGAGGAGAAGAGCTGGGAGATAGGAGGACAAGCAGAGAAGAAGTAGGAGGAGAAGAGCTGGGAGATAGGAGGACAAGCAGAGAAGAAGCAGGAGGAGAAGAGCTGGGAGATAGGAGGACAAGCAGAGAAGAAGCAGGAGGAGAAGAGCTGGGAGATAGGAGGACAAGCAGAGAAGAAGCAGGAGGAGAAGAGCTGGGAGATAGGAGGACAAGCAGAGAGTACTCACACGGTATAAGTAGGAAATAAATCCCCTCTCCTTCTGTTTCTTACCTAACAGAATAGGTGGGGGTTGTCAGTCTCTGTGGTCATGTGATCATGCACATCAAGCTGTTGCTCCTCTGTGTCCTTCATAGGCTAGGGCCATGGTGCTGTGTGGTGATACTGAGGAGCAGCAACAAATCTGCCCGGTAGAAAAGGTCTCATCTTTCCCAAGCAACAACCTGCTCAACTCTCACATCCTCTGGAACCTTCTCTTAATTTTATCTCACAAATGTTGCTAAAGCATCTACTCGCTTCTTACCTTCCATCTCTACTACCCATCAGCTTGGCCCTATACCCTCAGTATTTAGCTGCCTCCTATGCTTATTACAGTCTTAACTAACATCTGTAATTTCTCTGCACTGGCAACTTTTCATTATTATTCAAGCATCCAGTAAGTACTCCCATTGTGGGTAAAAAAAAAACGCTTTCCAAAATGATTATCATCCAATCTCTCAGCTCCCACCTCCCTCTAAGCTTCCTGAGAAACTGCCTACACTCGCTTCACACTCTTTCTTTCCGCACACAACCTACTGGATTCTCTTCAGTCAGGCTTTCATCCCCAACGCTCCACAGAGACTGCACTGATCATGGTGTTCAATGATTTCATCAGCATCTGTGTTTTGGATGTTACTGCAAAGGGGTTAATCAGGATTTCAGCACTTAATCTTGCAGGTCTCTCACATCCATATACACCTAAATGCTGTCACCACCTATTGTATTTTGACAAGTTAAGCAATCAAAGGGTTAACATAGTGAAGCAATTTTTCACTTCATAAAAGGTTTGTGGATTCATTAAAGTATCAAGGACAAACTAATTTTACCAACTAACTAACTAACCAATTTTAGACTTAATATAAAAAGGTACAGGGCATGCTATATAATAAAAACATATAATAATATGACATAAAATAAAAGGATAACAATACAGAAATATAACACTTCCATTGCAGGGCAGCACAGTGGCTAATTGTTTAGCACTTCTGCCTTACAGCACTGGGATCATGAGTTCAATTCCCGGCCATGGCCTTATCTGTGAGGAGTTTGTATGTTCTCCCCGTGTTTGCGTGGGTTTCCTCCAAAAACATACTGGTAGGTTAATTGGCTGCTAACAAATTGACCCTAGTCTGTCTGTGTGTGGTGTTAGGGAATTTAGACTGTTGTGAGTGAGTTCTCTGTACAGCGCTGCGGAATTAGTGGCGCTATGTAAATAAATGGTAATAATAATAATAGTTCAAATTGTCTGTATGCCTGGGACAATTCAAAACAAGATGGACAGTCCACAACTAGACTGAGTCCTAAAAAACTGATGATTTTTCATAACATGCTGGGTATTCATATTCTAATACGAGGAGGAGATTCCCCTCTGGGTGTGGATCATAACTTGTTCATAAAATAGTCCAAAATGTTTATCCTTCCATATCTTTAATCTTGCATATCACAGAGACATAATTCCACATTCAATTGCCAGGGCATTTCCCACACAATTGCAAATCAAATATGATAGTATTAAAGAAGATACGTGATTACTGTAGGTAATCTGGTTCTCGTAGTCTACCCAGAATATGGATTTCAGTGAGTCACATCCTTTTCTAAATTGACAAACCTTCCTATGCCCACATCTTCGGATTTTACAAAGAAACTTTAATCTAAATAGTAATCAGATGCCATCCTGTGACGGAGGAGATAGGTAACTCAGGTGCTGTAATCCTTTCTTCTACCCCAGCTGTAAGGAAGGAGGTCAGTTGTAACAAATTAACTCTTATTTTATTGGCCACAGTGGCTTATTTTGACTTTGTCATGTTGTGATTTACACATATTATCTACAATGCCTCATTTATCACTACACTGTGCATCTAAAGGGCATTAGTGGTTTTTATTCAATTAAGGTCACTTAAGTAGTTTAATGTCATATTAAAACCCAACAAAGTACACGGATGCCTGGAAATAGTTATTTGATGACTATCGATGTTGAAATAAGGGAAAATAGGATAGTATTGGAGAGGGAGAAGAGCAGGGGAGTACGAAGGAAGGGAAATGAGGAATCAGCAGGAGTGGGATGTCCTCTCGGGTAGGTCCATTACATAAATGTACCAAGAAAAGATTGTATGCTTACACAAGCTTAGGTTTCTAAATACGTGAGGACAGGCAGATTATGGGTTAGGGTTATGTCTCGTAAATGGAAGAAGCATTGCTGAGCACAATGGTTATTTATTAAATTTCATACGTGTGCCAGATGCTTCTGGTTAGAGCGGAGAGTTGGATGTTTGGATCCTTCCATAACACACTGTCAGCTGGCTGCACTGAAACCATTGGGGTTTTGGCAAGTCAGTCACATGGAGGGGTGGGAAATGTAGCAGACGGGACATTCACCAAACGTAGTCGGGTGATGACCGGTTGTTATTGTGTGAAATATAATGCCCCTTGTGTAGTCTGAAGACTCTGTTGTTTCTTTATAGCTCTTTCTTGTTGAGAGGGCTGGACGACGGACCCTGCATCTGGTGGGACTGGCAGGCATGATCTCATGTGCATTATTAATGACTGTAGCAATGGTATTACAGGTAAGAGACAGACACCAAGGTTAACCCTTTTACATACTCAGATAGACCACAACCTGACCCTGGCCTAAGTGTCTTAGGCCAGGTACACACAGAATTTTTTTCCGACAGACGTGTTATCTCAAACATTCATTCATTATTGTCACACTGATTAACACCGCCTTGTTATTGCTATCCACATGTCCTAACTAATTCCATTAGCTTCTGTGATTCCTTCTACGGCGCGCTCATCGCTAGCATCGGCTGAAAAGAGCACGACTCTGTAAACTCTATGGGGATCGTCAGCATGAGGGCATACACACTACATGATTGGTCGGAAAATATTAAACAGTACAACCAACCAAATGAGCCGACAATGGACACTTTGGAACGACTTTTGACCATCATGTCACTATACATATTAACCCGACCGAACGGTCGTATGTCGGCCGATTTGCCCGGTTATTGGACAAAAACGCTCCAGTGTGTACCTAGCCTTATATTCTGTACAGGGAAGTACAGATAGATAATAAGCATCAGTACAGAGATGTTTCACTTCTACCCCCCTACATTTAAAGGACGGGCACTGGGAAGTGCCAGGTTTCTTCCATGAAGAAACATTCCCAATCTTTAAGGATTAGATGAGAGGTGCTCTTTGGGAAATAAAAGGAAATTTCCAGGTGGGTTCAAAACTCCAGAACATTTTATAAAGCAGCAGCAACATTTCCTACTGTTTGTTTACTGCAAATGTTTGATAACTAACATTCCCTTCTACTCCCAGGACACGATTCCTGCTATCAGCTCTCTCAGCATGGCTGCTATTTTTGGATTTGTGGCTTTCTTTGAAATCGGACCTGGTCCTATCCCATGGTTTATTGTCGCTGAACTCTTTAGTCAAGGACCTCGGCCAGCTGCAATGGCCATTTCTGGCTGCATGAATTGGACATCAAACTTCATAATTGGAATGGGATTCCCATATGTAGCGGTGAGTCACAGAGATAGGCATGATCAGGGAGAAGGAAGATATGCGATAGCGGAGGACACGAAGCAGGAGCACAGAAACATATGAATGTATATAGAGGACAGATATATATTGTATATGTAGTGTTAGGGAGTAGTGTTCACATTAGGACATTCCTCCAGATCAAGCCACGCATACTGTGTGAGTTACAGCTCCCCGATTATACAAAACTACACTAATCATACATATAAGTGCATTCATTCTAGCTTACCAGTCCCCGTCTTTAATGGGCAACTTAAACTATATATCACATAGGTATCTCAGTCTGCATTCCTGAAGTCAGGTCTTCTCTTTCCCCACCTGCATTCCAGCAACGTGTATAACCCTACTCTTGTGTCAGGCTCATCCCAGACCCCAGGCATTAGGTACCTGCTTGCAGATTTAAAAAAAACATTTTTAAATACTAGTGGTACCGATCCAATGCTTAGGAAAACTGGGTCTTGATCAACAGTTAGGGACACCTTTTAAACTGCCCAAACCCTTATTGAAGTTTTAATTTCTTATTGTACCTCACTGAAAGAAGTTTGAGGGGAAATTGATATTTAGGTAAGTTACACAAATATTCCTTCCGACTAAATTCCTTTCTTGTACTCTGCTACTATCGGTGCCATTCATGTGTTGGTAGGTCCTTCAGCCAACTCCAATCCTCAGTTTTACACTTGGAAACCAATGAACAAGGAGCACAGAGAAAGTGATTTAATGCAAAAGTACATCTCTCAAGACCTTACGTGTCATGTTCCTGTGAGGACATACCAAAAGCAGTCCTAGCAGAATAATGACCCCCATCCCTTTCAGTAAAATCATCGCTGAGTGGATGTGACAATATAAAGCCTATAGAACAGGGGTAGGTAACCTGCGGCTCTCCAGGTGTTGTGAAACTACAAGTCCCAGCAGGCCTTGCCAGCTATCTGCTGGTTTATATACTGACAAAGCATGCTGGGATATGTAGTTTCACAACACCTGGAGAGCCGCAGGTTGCCTACCCCTGCTATAGAACATAAGAAATGGATGCACTGAAGTCCAGGCAGTCTGCTAAGGGCACACGAGGTAATAGTACTTACCTTCACTGAGTGGATGTGACAATATAAAGCCTATAGAACATAAGAAATGGATGCACTGAAGTCCAGGCAGTCTGCTAAGGGGACACGAGGTAATAGTACTTACCTTCCCTGAGTGGATGTGACAATATAAAGCCTATAGAACATAAGAAATGGATGCACTGAAGTCCAGGTAGTCTCTAGTCTGCTAAGGGCACACGAGGTAATAGTACTTACCTTCCCTGACACGGGGGTGACTGCATGGTACTAGAATACAAAACATTAAGAATGCTACATGCATTAACTCGAGCGAGGGCTTTGGAGAAATATGAATGTTGGGTTAGATAAAGTGTAAATCTGAGGGTCTTCAAGAATGGTTTAAACCTAATGGAAATAGACCATTGACACTGTCTGGGGAGTGGTAGAAGAGACCACAGAGCACCATAGCATGATGGAAACGTGTGGCATGTAGAAAGACTTTACCACAAGAACATCAGAGCAGATATTGGTCCACTCCTGCGTGGGCTGCGCAGTGATGCACATAGAGAGCTGGGTGTCTCTGCAGGAATGAGAAGAATGGTAGCAAGACAATGCTTAAGCACCTTGCTCCCCCCTGCACCCACACGGGCCAGATGAAGGCCTCTGGCAGTACCCCATGAGCACACATGTAAGTAGAATACCCAAGTTTAGCACAATGGAGGTAGGTATCCGAATGAAGTCTCCACAAACACCATTTGGGAGGTTGGTAGACGTATGTAACGGTCATTGTTCACTTTTCCTTATTAGTATTCATCACAAGTATAGTTGTACTTACATATCTGTATTAAGGCCCAGGGTGCATTATACTGATATAGTAAAGATGAGAACTTTATTAACCAGCTCAAGAAGATGGAGGAAAGGGTGGGGGGCACGTAGGGTAGGAACATGGAGAGATGCCCTCTCCCCATTGGAGCACAAAGCCATCTCCAAACTGAAGTGCTGTAGATGAAGCACTGGTTGTAAAGATCATACAACTACAGAACATTCCCTAAAACATCGGAGACCTAGGCTGCAGAGGGGCAAGGATGTGAATTTACAGAGCAAGGCCCACAGCCAAAATGGAGGTGGGCATTAAATACTTCCACCCAATTAGTGGTGAACACTCACAGAACTTATACAAGGGGGTCCCTACAATTCTAACCTAGAGGACAGTGGTTATTTATGGGAGGATCTTGTCTCATTTGGTGACTCTACATACAGGGCCCACATGTCGCACTGAGAGCCTTGAGAAATAGAGTGTGCTCCCGCATATCTCAGCAATATATAGGAGTTGTATTTAGGTTGTACATTGACATAATGGGAAAGCAGAAACCAGAATAACTAAAGCTTTGATTTTTCAGGATCTCTGTGGCCCCTATGTCTTCCTCCTCTTTGCCATGTTACTGTTGGGATTTCTCATATTCACATATTTCCGTGTACCCGAGACCCGAGGAAGATCATTTGAGGAAATTGCTCATGCCTTTCGGAGAAGAAACCCATCCCTGTTGGACCAGGAAGTAAAGACCAGCACAGAGTTAGATAGTCTAGGTGGTGGAGACGACGCATGAGAATAGCCGAGTAAAGACATTACCTACTAGCCATAACACAGTTTTGCTTTGAAACCACCTGCCTGGAAGAAAACCAATGGTCATTTATCAGAGCTCAATGCTAGATTGTGTGAAATGGCATCCCCAGTAGCTATTGCAGTGTTACATATTATGTAGTGATATCACCAGCTCCCACATTGTGTGGAGTGATCATTCTCACAGGACAGTGGTTGGAGTAAAACCTTCAGCTATGGAAACCATTGAACTGGACAAAGGAGCAGCGATTCCCCTTCATCAATAACCAGCTCAAGTTTACTGAACACTGCTTTTCCTAGGACCTGACGATTGTAAAACATTAATGCAAGGGTATTTGTTTCTGCCTTTTGGACAATGTTTTTCCACCAAATCAGTTTATTTCCAAAGACCCATTTTATTTAATAAATCTAGGGTACATGTTATGAAGTTCCTCACCACATGGTCTGGAAGTCAGTTGATCCTCTTGGCTAGGACCTCATGGTAGATACAGCCAAACAGCACATGACCCCTAAACTACATGAATAAGTCTAATGCCACATGGGTTTTATGTCCATTGAGAGAATCCCAGGGCTGACTGGACCCTGCTAGTCTGCAAGCAGTACTGCCGATGTTACCATAAGTTGTACAATGAGTGTCACAAAGTATATTATGTATAAATGTATATATTTGCTGTGTCATTAAAATATTCAGAAATCTTTCATGTGTCATGACAAGGACTACCTAAACACATCAACACAACTGAGCTACAAACTCATGATGCCACAGAGGGTGAAATAAGGGGGTGTCTGGTAGACTATGACCCCTTCACCCCTAGGGCAACAGGGCTGTGCAGGAATGCCAACTGCCCAGGGTGCAATGCAATTTGTGAATATTTTAGGTTAAATCTGGTAAAAGTTGAAGGAAAGGTGGGCAGCAGTTTTCCTTTTGACCCTGGGCACTAGACTTAAGTTATGGCTCTAGCACCACATGTGCAGCTTAGACCCAGGTGAGAGATGGGGGAGGAACCTCAAATAGACACCAAGACTTGAGCATTTGTACCCCCTGCACTAGGTACTATGTCTCTGGCTGAACTATATATGGCATTGGGTAAAATTAATCCAGTGCAGGAAATGAAGGACAGTTATGTGCAAGTTTGACATTGACCATGGTGTGTAACTTCTAAACACTGGAGCAATAGCTTTGTATAATGTAAAACATTTGAGCAACTAATGTGCAGGCTGTATTTTTGGTTTGTGACCTTCAACAAGGGACAAGGCAATCTGCAGGCAAAAGACAGGGCAGCGTTAGGGGCAGAGCAGGGCGTTACCCAACATGCACCTGCCACCCATCCGCACAGCACGTCTTCCTAGAGAGCCCTCTAGTAAGGGTAGATCACATGTAAAGCGCAGCCTGCTAGACATGGTGTGAGGCTGTACACAAAGCTTTACAGACGGCCACAACTAGCTTGTCTGGAATACACCAAGAACCTGGCGACCAGTTCCCAGCTTCTGCTGCTGGAGAGGAGCAAAGAGCCCTCACAGTAAGATGCTTCTGCTCTTAGGATTAACCAGTAAGATGCCTGTTCACAATTGTTTAGTCAGTAGAATGGCCTCTAAATGTTTAGGTGCTTACACCATCATGAGGTTGTCTGTAAGACTTAATATTGTAATTTACCTCCATTGTCTTTTTTGGGGGAGTTCACCAAGTGACGTCCCTTTAAATGTGTTTGTCTAATTTGTGAACTACTAGCTTTTACTATACCAGTAAACAAGGCCAAAGAGGACTGGAGTAAGACAAAGCACAACGATTCTGCTGTTCCATCTTTACTATCACACAAGTGCATTAAAGAAAACCCAAATGTCCCAAACTGCAAACAATTCCCCCACACGGTGACAGGCACGCTCCCCCCCCCTCTTCAATCTGTGTTATGCTTCATATTTTCAATGCAGTTGTAAGACCACAGCACCTGTTGGGACAAAAATATGGGTCTAACAGTGAAGGCATAGAGTCCACCCCCCTCCCAGGATGAGGAACCCAAGAGAACATTCAGACAGACACCAGACAGGAGAATTACCTGATGATCGATGCAGTCTTTACAGTGACATCACTCAGTGGGGGCTTCCGATGCAGCCGTATGTGGAGCAGGGGCCTGTAAGACAAGTGTGAATTTGTTGTATACAATGTAATAGTGGACCAGCTCAGCCCCCAATATTACATGTACATCTAACAGAACAGGAGTCTATACCACTGGATGTGCTGCTGCATGGGAGACCACATGTACATATCTCTAACTACATCTTCTAGGAGATTGGAACCAGCACCATACGCTTGTCATTGTTATATAGCTCCTTTAGTCTGTGTACAAATATCTAGCTTGGACTCAGGGGTCCAATATAGCCTCTCCCAATATGCAAAGGATTTCTTACTGCCTCCCAAGTACACAGTAATAACATTCAGAGTCTCTGC
Source organism: Mixophyes fleayi (assembly GCF_038048845.1). Lineage (NCBI taxonomy): Eukaryota > Metazoa > Chordata > Amphibia > Anura > Limnodynastidae > Mixophyes > Mixophyes fleayi. The sequence continues at coordinate 877,925 of NC_134405.1, read as the reverse complement.
TGCCATTTCTAAAGATAACATTCCCTAGTTATTATACTCAGTATCACCCTGTACAATGGCCACTCTAAAGGACTGCATAATACTGAGCTGACCCAATGTTCAGGGATATAGCAGATCATATACAGAGTCACTTGATTGTATTATACTCTGCAGCCAGGGATCCCACTATGGACAGATCTAAGACAAGGGTATTAAGTGGCCTTAGGAAACCATTAGGTCACCATTATGCTCATACACCATTTCCTAAACTTCATTCACTGATCAGACTATGGACCTGCGGAGGTCACTGAGGACCAGACAAATCTGTCATTGAGCTAGGTGGCAGATTACTGGTCTGCACATAAACCAAACAGATGATCAGTCTAGTTCATGGTGAGACATTGACCTTTGTAATGGTTCCCAACGGTAGTCCTCAAAACCTGAATTACTAGGGAGGCTTAAGGATCTCAGCAGGTGGGAGACACCAGGTCACCTGCACTCCTGACTGTCAAGCAATCTGTCTCCTTTAAGTCTATCCACTGAAATTGTACCTTACAAGTTTGCCTTTTCATATGCTAACATGCACTTTATGGCAATTACCCAGCTCCAAAATTGGCCATGCCACCGAAGAGGCTTTAGCCCAGAACACTCAAAAAATAACAAATCTACTTTGGATATTCCCAATCCTCCAACAGCCTTAAGTGGCACTTCTAGTTCTATAGGACAGATCATCAAACTATAGTAACAGTCAAAGCCAATGCGCCTCATTACCCACACTGGGTTGCATCTAGAAAATGGGAGTTTTGTAATGTCATTACCTTTTGCTCTGAATCAGACTATAGGGCATAGAGGGTCCAGGCAAGAGTTTGGCACTTTCAATTTCTACACACACACACACACACCTCCTATATGCTCTCCCTGCAGGGAACTTATTTTTCTAACCAAGTTCCAGAGGAAGAATTCAGACATTACCCACGCTTTTGAACCAGAAGCCCCTCCCCTTTATAACCCTCCACCAATGGCATACCAGTTCTATTCTTTGTTGTTTACCAACAAGACCCATAGACTAGGATTGGAAGAACAAAACCACTTCAAAGAAAAAAACAATGGTAGAAAAGGTCTATAAAACTATATCTTCCCATTTGGGTGACAGCTACCATGGGTATGATCCAAAGCTTTGCCTAGGGGAGGGTACACTTAGACAGCTGTGCGCAAAACTGTTTCCAAAGAGTTGCTTTGATAACATTTTATTGTTTCAATGTATCCAAAGGATGGACACATTGCTTGGCTGATGCCTGTACTGCCCAGGAACCACTCACCAATCTGATATAATCTCTGGTACTGGTATCTCTGCATAAACATAGGCCTGCTTTAATCTGGCAACAAATAGGCTGTCTTACTCAAGGATGACGTTCTACCTGCATAAAGGCTCAGACTACATCCAACAGGTGGATAGGCTTCACTTCCCGAGGCCATATTATCTTTTAGGGCAGGGAAAACCAGCTTTTGACAACACCTCAGGCTGAAACAAAGGATTGATGTGTAGAGCGGTCACTGAAAAAAACAGGAATGGTGACCTGCAAGATAGGCCAACCAGTCCAGAAACTGACACCACTTGGAAGGAACACAGCCGAAACATTTACTTCTGCCAAACATGTATGGTTGTTATCACAACAGAGCTTTGTTCTACTATGATCGCTGCTGTAGCAACATCCAAAACTTTATGGGGGTTTCCCTGCAACAAGTCCCAACTAAAGCGTTTAGCATTGCTGTCAGTCCTAGCACATATATTAAGTCTGCCTCTACAGCCTCACAGGACTGAACTACAGAAGTAGTTATTGGAGTCAGAGCTGGGATGTTAGATTGTAGAGTCCTTTACAAAGAGGACTGAACTGGATAGGCTTTGGGTCCAAACTGATACATTGGTAGAGCTGTTAGTTGGCCAGAAGACCCCTGGCTGGGAGGCCTCAGATGAACGGACTGAGGTTTCAGCAGGGAGCATAAGGGAGGTCGTTTTCTTTGCCTATCCCACTGGAATGTGTGCAGGCTGTGTGAGCTCTAATCAACCAGGCTGAAGATTTAGCAGATGCTGGGGGGCTTGGCTGTCTGATGTTTAGCACATCCCCCTAGGCCTATCACTAAACATGACCACCATCCAAAAGACAGATCCCCATTGGCATAGTGCTAGTGAGGGGCTGCTGTATACAGTGGTGGAACTGAATTTCCATGCAGGTCCCAGTGGTTGGGGAATGGCCATGACTGGTTTCCTCTTTACCAGTGAGCAGAGGGGAGCTCACTTACCTGAAGCCGCACCTCTAGCATCCGATGTCATTAGTGCCGTCAGCACTGGGAGCCCCCCTGCTGTGTGGATGCATCGGTGGTGAAGAGGTTCCTTCGCTCCCACAGGCAGCCCTGATGAACAGCACCCAGGGAAGTTTCAGACTTGAATATAAAGCTCTAAACTTCTGCCTGAAGCCTCTACCTCTGCGTCCCCCATAGGACGCAAGAATTTACATTTTCAAACCAGTTACTCTTCACCTCATAAAGGGTATATGCATGTAACAAAACATAGCATTATAACTGCACAAGCCACTAGTTAGAGTGTAAAAACTGTACAGCATATTAAAGATGTGCTCTAAGAACAAAGCCTGTGTTTAGAGGAGTCAACCTCCGTAATAAGAGTAGAAAAGTTACATTATAAAGAGGTAAGAAAATAATACACAAAGACTGACAGGATGGACCTCCTATGCCACTATCGTGTTGCTGGGGACCGGCTGAGCTTGCCTTGCAACCGCCCCCTTTCTTTCTCCCAAATGCACCCTCTAACCGCAGTAAGAGGGGCTTTTGCTGCTGCCACCACTGGACTCCTTAGGGGCACCTAGAACTGTGTCCTTCTGGATAACTTTTGCTGCTAGTGTGCCCCCTCGCTGGGCACCTGGCTGGTACACTGACCTCTTCCTTCAGATCAGGGTTGCTGGGGATGGTTCCCCCCTGGCCTATCACACTGGCCAGAGCTGCAGGTAGCAGGCAGAGCGTTGGTACTGGATGCTGGGTCCTAACCTCAGAACAGCCGGAAAACTGATTCGATTGGTCTAATCTGTAGGTCACAGGAATTACAGCAGGTAGTCGCCAAAGCAGGTTCTTGAAGCAGTGATGTTTATTATCTCAGGTGTCCTAATAAGGACAGTTTCATACACTAATTTAAGGTACTAGTGATCTCCAAAAGTAGATGGAATAATGCCTCAGTGTAAAACAGGGCTTTTAAATACAATTTTGGATACTAAATCAATTCAAATTGATTCATGCAGCCTGCATGCGAATCAGTCTGGAGAGGCAAACACCTTTTTAAATTGAAGCTAGTGGCAGGGGGGAGTGTACCATCCACAATTTGCTAGGAAGAGCGGGGCTCAGCCCACTCTGGTGTCAGTCTGGAGGATTAAGAGAAATTTCCCGCCTAAAATTGCATCCAGGAACCCTGCACCGGGGTCTGGCTCCTCCCCCTGACCGAAAACCGTATCGGGAGATGGCAGCCAGACCCTGGGGCAGCAGTCCCAGCCTTGCTGCTAACAAGCTCTTTGAGCTCAAGTATGCGACTTAGGATAAGATGCACTTGGTGGACCTAATTGATTGGGGAGGGCAGAGCCACGAAGACTTCTTAGGTGACACAATTACATGTAAATATATTATAAGTAGATATTTTAGTTTTGTACCAAGGACCAGACAATGGGTCTTCAGCTGCGAATGGCAGAAACAGTGTTTCCCCACTAGCAGGGGAAGGATTCTCTTTTGTAAGGGTGGCTAAGCTGTGGATTCCTGAACGCATGAGTAAAGGGAAATTCACAGAATGTAAACATGAATCGGGTACTTTCCTACAGGAAGTGTATCTACCTATAGTTGAAAGATTCATGTCGGCAATTGATCCTGGGAATCTCAGATACCCATTTTTGGGTCAGGAAGAAGTGGTTTCTCCTCCCAATTGAGGTAAAATTAAAGTGTTATTTGCCTTCCTGTAGACATGACAGATAGCATTGTTTGCGATGTTGAACCAATAAAGTTATTCATGGTGAGCGGCTCACAAAGACTGAACTTCAGCAATCAGATGGGAAAGTTATCCTTGCACAACACAGAGGTAACCTGACAACAGGCTCTGGTACCACGATTCAGAAACCATGCAGAAAGCAGACTAATGAAGATTCTTACCGGAACCACCTCAGCAGGAGTATCAGATATTCTAGAAGGGTCTTCTACGGTGGGCTCAGCTGGGCTTTTTCCATCACCCTGCAGGAAGATTCAGATATTTTATAAACCCTACACCCTTTCCCAAACATTCAGCATGACTGGAAGTACCAGAAACCTCACCTGTGCTGCAACTTGCCCTGGCGCTACTCCCGGTCGCCTTCGACGCTGGAAATATGGGCGATTACGCTGCCGCTGAGGTTCTGGGCGAGGACCAGCATCAGATGTAGTTTTTGTTTCCCCGTCACCTCCCTCTGTGGTCTGCTGTGCTGGGGGTCGAGGACGGAAGGGTCTACAGGAAGATATGGGGGCACAAGTGTACAGTATAAAAGTCATTATAGCCGGCTGTATGCCCTATAGAGGGAGCCCTCTGCTGTCCATAGACTGCAGCACAAGACTTACACTGATGGATAACCTATGCATTTCATGTTTTACATGTTTATATCTGTCATTTTCAGCTACTTAAACACAGGGATAATTTCTTATTTCTACATCAACGGGGCAAAGGTTGTAGAACATCCTTTGTGACATCAACATTATGCAAAATGTATAAAAGCTTAGTGGGAACACAGGCTCCATCCTCAAACAAACTAGACTCATCAACTGCAGGCATGTAAACCGGTGGTGAAATGAGAAGATCTCGGGCTGGTTAGTGGAGCTCTGAACTGAGCCATGTGCTGATAACAGAGGAAGTGGCCATCAAAGTATTGGACAGACATGGTAGAGTCATACCTGCGGAACCTGGGACGAAACCTGCGTGGAGGGAGTCTCTGCTGATCATCTCCACCCGGTGGAACTTCGGAAAGGGCTGGATCTTTAGGTTCTGCATCCTGAAAGGAATTACAGCAAGTACAATCTCATATAACCAGATAAACTACTCAAACGGCAGAGAATACTGTTTAAGCAGAAAAGAACCTACACTTCTGATATGACCAACATTGTTACAAAGCCATGAGGAATTCTTCCATATGGTGTCATGTATTGAAATGACTAGAGTACAGTCCCAGGATGCTTCAGGAAACCTAGCTAGGGGAGCAGCCTCACCAATCTCCCCATTTATGCAGACCAGGGTATCTTGTCCTCTTATTCTGCCTTCCACTTGTACATTTCCAGCACCACACATTACATTACAGTTAGGGTGATTAAATCAGACCATATACCTACTCTTCATAATCCTCTCCCATACTGTATAATGTAGCCAGGGATAATACCATAAAGATTGTGGAATCACCACTGTTCGCAGGGATCAAATTGAAAGATATAACAGGCACATCAAGCAGATCAATTTGAGGTTTCCCCAATTGTTTAAGTGATAACATTCAAAGAAAATATTTTGAATGTATGAAATTGCCATGTTTCTTTCATGACTAGCAGACCAGGAATGTACTATACCTACATGAAGCAGTTGCAGCACAGAGGTAATCACATAATGGGATAACAGGTTAGTAACATCTTCTGTCCATCACTCACCTCTGCAGGTTGTTCCTGCTGAGTGGGTGGTCTGCCTCCCCTTCCAAATCGCCGTCTGTAGAAGAACGGAGGAGGGCGCCTGCGCTGGACAGGTCTCTGCTGAGGGGACACTTCCTCTGCTCTCTCTCCCTCGCTCACTTGATCTGTGCTTACTTCTCCACCAGATTCTGCAGCATTCTCTCCTCTTGGCCGGTAGAAACGTCTGCGGAACCTTCGTCGGTTGGGTGCAAATCTGCTTCCTTTTACTGGCACACCACCAGGGCCAGTCACGTTTGCTGCCTCGGCACCCTGAATAGACAAGGAGCAAGTAATGAGCCCTCTGCTTTCAATTTCGCCATGTGTCATCTGGTTTATGCTGCCCTGAATAAACTAACCTTCTCTCCCTCCACAACATCAAACTCCACAGTCTCCCCGTCTCCAACGCTGCGCAGAAACTTCCGTGGGTTATTTCGCTTTATTGCTGTCTGTAGATAATGAAAGGGTTACTGGAAGCATTGCAGAGGTCACCCTATGTTATTAATGCACAAGTTTAGGCCAGCATTCCTGCTGGAAACTATGGTACAACAGACATTAGTGTGCAGTAATCTCCAGAAAGGTCCTCCGCTCAGTGACCTTTCACCTCTGACCTCAAACAGCATACAACCAATAACTCCTGAAGGAAGCCTTTACTGTTATACAGCCTGTAGACTACTAAAATTGCAGACTGCAGTGACATACTGAATGGAAATTACTCTCAGCTCTGAAAGTAACAGGAAGATGATCTGTTAGCTAAGGAGGAGGCATAAACAGCTTTGCTTATGTGGGCATCACGGTTGCTTAGTGGTTAGCACTTCTGCCCCACAGCACTGGAGTCATGAGTTTGATTCTCGACCATAGGATTATCTGTGGCGTTTTCTATGTTCTCCCGTGTTTGCGTGGGTTTCCTCCGGGTTCCTCCCACACTCCAAAAACATACTGGTAGGTTAATTGGCTGCTATTAAAACTACCCTTAGTCTCTCTCGGTCTGTGTGTTAGGGAATTTAGATTGTAAGTTCCAATAGGGCAGGGACTGATGTGAATGAGTACAGCGCTGCGGAATTAGTGACTATATAAATAGATTTGAAAAAGGGAATATACATTTGCCTAAGCACAATAGGTCTCTTCGCTCTCAGCTTCTAATGACGTAAAAGCCACCAAATCTATTGGAATGGAAAGTGTTGCTGGACACCACTCCATGACAGTAGTGGGTCAGCCTTTCTGTAGCCATAGTGTGAAAGATACACAGGCAGACATAAGATTCTGGGTGTGTGGCTCAATAACCCAGATATACAACACATGGGACACGGAGCTGGATCAGGCTACATTTCTGGCCAGTTCCATATACGCTACAATTTGTGGCAGAACATACACAAGGTAATTTCCACGCTAGTGAAATGTTTGGGGGAACAGCTCTCTAACTGTCTGCTCAGACTTGTCACTACTGAAAAATAGGAAGTTGCCAGTAATTAGTTCAGTGTAACAAGCTTTAAGAAAAGGGTCATTGAGAATTCTAAAACTGAACTGCAAGGCTGTTAGTATCAAAGAATTAATGATAAGTAACATCATTGTCCAAGTGTCAGTTACCACAGCACTACACGCAGTTATAGTGGAGAATACGGATCTACATGTATGGGAATGGGGGAGGAAAGGAACACATGAGAAAAGGGGAGTACAGTTATTTCATGTGGATACACAGGCTGAGGTGTAAGTACATCTTATACACAGACCAGAGCAGGATAATGCCATACATGCAGAGCAATACATCACATGGTCACAAGGAATTCTCATTTACCTGATGGACGAAGACATCTTCTTTGGTGTCATTTCTAGGAAAACAAGTGTAAGAGGTCACTTCATGGTATATTCTAATAGGATATAAACTGACTAAACCATGCATCTCATACCTGTTGATGAAGCCATATCCATTCCGCACATTAAACCACTTGACAGTGCCATGTACCTGGGTGGCTGCAAGAGAAGACAGTTCAATATGGCCATACACAGCCAAGGGACAAGGTATATAGAACTTCATACATATCCAGCTCACTAACTGCAAGGAGCTTGGTGTAATTAGCACAGGTAATACCAATACTGACTGCAGTTATACTAGTCATTAGTACAATATGTCCTGTATAAGCCACCTAACATAAGGCTTCACTTCCTGTATCAGTACTAGGCCCAGGTTCTCACCCTTATTACAGAATAACCTTTGTATGAAGAGCTGCAAGCATTGAATTTTTCACACGCTGGGACAACTACTACATATGCTACATGAAGCTACAGGTAACCTATGCTGGTAGGCCACAGCTCATGCCAATCAGACCCAGATAGCACTAATGATGTAACAGCTAGAACAGCCGCTCCTCCGTATACAACACTGTACAGTACTTTCCTGAATATAACAGACTCCCTGTATATAAAATATAACAGACCCCCCCCCCCTCCTATGAATATAACATTATACATAACAGACCCACCTCCCCATACATAACATTATACATAAGACCCTCTGTATAATTATATATATATATATATATATATATATATATATATATATCTATCATATAACAAACCCCCCCCCCCCTCCCTGTATATAATATCCCAATTGTAAAGCACTACAGAATATGTTGGCACTATATAAATAAATGATGTTGTACACCGTCTAACTTGCAAATGCTGTATTGGTGTGTTCGAACTCCACCCCCCATATAATACCCCCCATATAATACATATAATACACATATATTAGTCCTCCCCTCTCACCCAGGACTTTCTTCCCCGCCTGGCTCCTCCTGCATATAATACACATATAATAGTCCTCCCCTCTCACCCAGGACTCTCTCCCCTGTATATATAATACATATAATACCACATATAATATATATATATATATAACAGTCCTCCCCTCACCCAGGACTCTCTCCCCTGTATATAATACCACATATAATACATATAACAGTCCTCCCCTCTCACCCAGGACTCTCTCCCCTGTATATAATATATATATATAACAGTCCTCCCCTCTCACCCAGGACTCTCTCCCCTGTATATATAATACATATAATACCACATATAATATATATATATATAACAGTCCTCCCCTCACCCAGGACTCTCTCCCCTGTATATAATACCACATATAATATATATAACATAGTCCTCCCCTCTCACCCAGGACTTTCTTCCCCGCCTGGCTCCTCGCTCCCCCTGCATATAATACACATATAATAGTCCTCCCCTCTCACCCAGGACTCTCTCCCCTGTATATAATACATATAATACATATAACAGTCCTCCCCTCTCACCCAGGACTCTCTCCCCTGTATATAATACATATAATACATATAACAGTCCTCCCCTCTCACCCAGCACTCACTCCCCTGTATATATAATACATATAATACCACATATAATATATATATATATAACAGTCCTCCCCTCACCCAGGACTCTCTCCCCTGTATATAATACCACATATAATACATATAACATAGTCCTCCCCTCTCACCCAGGACTCTCTTCCCCGCCTGGCTCCTCGCTCCCCCTGCATATAATACCACATATAATATATATATATATATATATATATATATATATATATATATATATATATATATATATATATATATATATATATATATATATATATAATAGTCCTCCCCTCTCACCCAGGACTCTCTCCCCTGTATATATAATACATATAATACCACATATAATACATATAATAGTCCTCCCCTCTCACCCAGGACTCTCTCCCATGTATATAATACATATAACAGTCCTCCCCTCTCACCCAGGACTCTCTCCCCTGTATATAATACCACATATAATATATATATATATATATATATAACAGTCCTCCTCTCACCCAGGACTCTCTTCCCCGCCTGGCTCCTCGCTCCCCCTGCATATAATACCACATATATATATATATATATATATATATATATATATATATATATATATAATAGTCCTCCCCTCTCACCCAGGACTCTCTTCCCCGCCTGGCTCCTCGCTCCCGCCGGTATCGCCTTCTCCACCTCCGCCGTCTCCGGTTGGATGACAGGGTCGGGGCCCCGGGGCTCCACCTCGCTCATTCTCCTCCCGCTCGGGCTACAGGTGACGGTTTCGGTGTATTCCGTCTCAGCCCCTCCCCCACCTGTTACCGAGAGCCCAGCCCCGCCCGCCGCCACCGACTTATATACCTCAGCGGACCGTTGCCTCACCTCTGACTGGCAGACTCAGACGTCAATCTCTGCTGCGCTCTCGCTGATTGGACCATTCTGGCTTATCCCGCCCACTAAACAACTCGTCCGCCTCGGGGGCATTCTGGCGGGAAAAACAAACCTGCGCCGAGGAACCGCCGCCCGCGAGGCCCTGTCACGTGATCTGTAGGTGATATGTGACATGTGATACATCACGTGGTCTGTATGTATGTATGTATGTATGTATGTATGTATGTATGTATGTATGTATGTATGTATGTATGTATGTATGTATGTATGTGTGTATATGTATGTATGTATGTATGTATGTATGTCCTGTAAAATATATATGTCCTGTATGATATATATGTCCTGTATGATATATAGAGATAATAATATATATGTCCTGTATAATATATATGTCCTGTATGATATATAGAGATAATAATATATATGTCCTGTATAATATATATGTCCTGTATGATATATATATATATATATAGATAATAATAATATATATGTCCAGTATGATATATAGAGATAATAATATATATGTCCTGTATAATATATATGTCCTGTATGATATATAGAGATAAATAGAGATAATAATAATAATAATATATGTCCTGTATAATATATATGTCCTGTATGATATATAGAGATAATAATAATATATATGTCCTGTATGATATATATAGAGATAATAATAATATATATGCCCTGTATGATATATAGAGATAGTAATATATATATGTCCTGTATGATATATAGAGATAATAATATATATATGTCCTGTATAATATATATGTCCTGTATGATATATAGAGATAATAATATATATATATGTCCTGTATAATATATATGTCCTGTATGATATATAGAGATAATAATATATATGTCCTGTATAATATATATGTCCTGTATGATATATAGAGATAATAATAATAATATATATGTCCTGTATAATATATATGTCCTGTATGATATATAGAGATAATAATAATATATATGTCCTGTATGATATATAGAGATAATAATAATATATATGTCCTGTATAATATATATGTCCTGTATAATATATAGAGATAATAATATATATGTCCTGTATAATATATATGTCCTGTATAATATATAGAGATAATAATATATATGTTCTGTATAATATATAGAGATAATAATATATATGTTCTGTAGAATATATATGTCCTGTATGATATATAGAGATAATAATATATATATGTCCTGTTTAATATATATGTCCTGTATGATATATAGAGATAATAATATATATGTCCTGTATGATATATATAGAGATAATAATATATATGTCCTGTATGATATATAGAGATAATAATATATATGTCCTGTATGATATATAGAGATAATAATATATATGTCCTGTATGATATATAGAGATAATAATATATATGTCCTGTATGATATATAGAGATAATAATATATATGTCCTATATGATATATAGAGATAATAATAATATATATGTCCTGTATAATATATATGTCCTGTATGATATATAGAGATAATAATAATATATATGTCCTGTATGATATATAGAGATAATAATAATATATATATCCTGTATGATATATATAGAGGAGATAATAATAATATATATGTCCTGTATGATATATATAGAGATAATAATAATATATATGTCCTGTAAAATATATATGTCCTGTATGATATATATAGAGATAATAATAATATATATGTCCTGTATGATATATAGAGATAATAATATATATGTCCTGTATGATATATAGAGATAATAATAATAATAATAATAATAATAATAATAATAATATATGTCCTGTATAATATATATGTCCTGTATGATTGATATATATAGAGATAATAATAATATATATGCCCTGTATGATATATAGAGATAATAATATATATATGTCCTGTATAATATATATGTCCTGTATGATATATAGAGATAATAATATATATATGTCCTGTATAATATATATGTCCTGTATGATATATAGAGATAATAATATATATGTCCTGTATAATATATATGTCCTGTATGATATATAGAGATAATAATAATATATATGTCCTGTATAATATATATGTCCTGTATGATATATAGAGATAATAATAATATATATGTCCTGTATCATATATAGAGATAATAATAATATATATGTCCTGTATAATATATATGTCCTGTATAATATATAGAGATAATAATATATATGTTCTGTATAATATATAGAGATAATAATATATATGTTCTGTATAATATATATGTCCTGTATGATATATAGAGATAATAATATATATATGTCCTGTATAATATATATGTCCTGTATGATATATAGAGATAATAATAATATATATGTCCTGTATGATGTATAGAGATAATAATAATATATATGTCCTGTATGATATATAGAGATAATAATAATATATATGTCCTGTATGATATATAGAGATAATAATAATATATATGTCCTGTATGATATATAGAGATAATAATAATATATATGTCCTGTATAATATATAGAGATAATAATATATATGTTCTGTATAATATATAGAGATAATAATATATATGTTCTGTATAATAAATATGTCCTGTATGATATATAGAGATAATAATATATATATATGTCCTGTATAATATATATGTCCTGTATGATATATAGAGATAATAATAATATATATGTCCTGTATGATATATAGAGATAATAATAATATATATGTCCTGTATAATATATATGTCCTGTATGATAAATAGAGATAATAATATATATGTCCTGTATGATATATATAGAGATAATAATATATATGTCCTGTATGATATATATATATATAGAGATAATAATAATATATATGTCCTGTATGATATATATAGAGATAATATATATATATGTCCTGTATGATATATATGTCCTGTATGATATATATAGAGATAATAATATATATGTCCTGTATGATATATATGTCCTGTATGATATATATAGAGATAATAATAATATATATGTCCTGTATGATATATATAGAGATAATAATATATATGTCCTGTATGATATATATATAGAGATAATAATAATATATATGTCCTGTATGATATATATAGAGATAATAATAGTATATATGTCCTGTATAATATATATGTCCTGTATGATATATATAGAGATAATAATAATATATATGTCCTGTATAATATATATGTCCTGTATGATATATAGAGATAATAATAATATATATGTCCTGTATAATATATAGAGATGGGCGGGTCCGGTTCTCCGAGAACCGAACCCACCCGAACTTTGGGTATCCGAGTACCGAGCTGAGCAGCTCGGTACTCTCCCGCCCATTCCGAATCCAAATCGAGGCCGAACGTCATTGTGACGTCGTCGGATCTCGGGACTCGGTTCTCGCGATACTTCAACTTTATAAATACACGCCTCCACAGCAATCCATTGCCATTTGACAGAGGGAGAGAGCAGGGTGTAGTCATAGGCTAATTAGAGCAGGGACAGAGAATACCATATTGTTCTTGCAATTGCTCTAACCAAAATCGCTAGTGCAGAGAGGAGGATAGAGGTTTATTATTTTTTCTTCATATTTGGCACTCCCCAGCGCTTTTGGGGTGTCCCCCATAATTGTGCATTAATATTTCTGGCTGTCAAAAGTCATATCTGTCAGCAGTATCTACTAAATAATTTGTAGCACACCTCAGTGTTTTTGGGGTGTCCTCCCTAATTGTGCATTAATATTTCTGGCTGTCAAAAGTCATATCTGTCAGCAGTATCTACTCAATAATTTTTAGCACTCCTCAGTGTTTTTGGGGTGTCCTCCCTAATTGTGCATTAATATTTCTGGCTGTCAAAAGTCATATCTGTCAGCAGTATCTACTCAATAATTTGTAGCACTCCTCAGTGTTTTTGGGGTGTCCTCCCTAATTGTGCATTAATATTTCTGGCTGTCAAAAGTCATATCTGTCAGCAGTATCTACTCAATAATTTTTAGCACTCCTCAGTGTTTTTGGGGTGTCCTCCCTAATTGTGCATTAATATTTCTGGCTGTCAAAAGTCATATCTGTCAGCAGTATCTACTCAATAATTTGTAGCACTCCTCAGTGTTTTTGGGGTGTCCTCCCTAATTGTGCATTAATATTTCTGGCTGTCAAAAGTCATATCTGTCAGCAGTATCTACTCAATAATTTGTAGCACTCCTCAGTGTTTTTGGGGTGTCCTCCCTAATTGTGCATTAATATTTCTGGCTGTCAAAAGTCATATCTGTCAGCAGTATCTACTCAATAATTTTTAGCACTCCTCAGTGTTTTTGGGGTGTCCTCCCTAATTGTGCATTAATATTTCTGGCTGTCAAAAGTCATATCTGTCAGCAGTATCTACTCAATAATTTTTAGCACTCCTCAGTGTTTTTGGGGTGTCCTCCCTAATTGTGCATTAATATTTCTGGCTGTCAAAAGTCATATCTGTCAGCAGTATCTACTCAATAATTTTTAGCACTCCTCAGTGTTTTTGGGGTGTCCTCCCTAATTGTGCATTAATATTTCTGGCTGTCAAAAGTCATATCTGTCAGCAGTATCTACTCAATAATTTGTAGCACACCTCAGTGTTTTTGGGGTGTCCCCCATAATTGTGCATTAATATTTCTGGCTGTCAAAAGTCATATCTGTCAGCAGTATCTACTCAATAATTTTTAGCACTCCTCAGTGTTTTTGGGGTGTCCTCCCTAATTGTGCATTAATATTTCTGGCTGTCAAAAGTCATATCTGTCAGCAGTATCTACTCAATAATTTTTAGCACTCCTCAGTGTTTTTGGGGTGTCCTCCCTAATTGTGCATTAATATTTCTGGCTGTCAAAAGTCATATCTGTCAGCAGTATCTACTCAATAATTTTTAGCACTCCTCAGTGTTTTTGGGGTGTCCTCCCTAATTGTGCATTAATATTTCTGGCTGTCAAAAGTCATATCTGTCAGCAGTATCTACTCAATAATTTTTAGCACTCCTCAGTGTTTTTGGGGTGTCCTCCCTAATTGTGCATTAATATTTCTGGCTGTCAAAAGTCATATCTGTCAGCAGTATCTACTCAATAATTTTTAGCACTCCTCAGTGTTTTTGGGGTGTCCTCCCTAATTGTGCATTAATATTTCTGGCTGTCAAAAGTCATATCTGTCAGCAGTATCTACTCAATAATTTTTAGCACTCCTCAGTGTTTTTGGGGTGTCCTCCCTAATTGTGCATTAATATTTCTGGCTGTCAAAAGTCATATCTGTCAGCAGTATCTACTCAATAATTTTTAGCACTCCCCAGTGGTTTGCGCTCAGAATGGATTCAAAGCAGTCCACATATGATCTAAATGAGCAACCAGGTTCTGTCACCAGTCCTGATGTTAGTGTTCCCAGTACGTCATCTGGCCAAGGCGATGTCAAACAACAGAGTGTTTTCAAATTAGTGCAAAAAACAAAAACCCAAAAAAATTTTACTGTATTGAAGCGAAAAAGAAGTGTAACTGAGCAAAAGTTAAGTGACGATAAAAAAAAAATTGCAAGCATGCCATTCTACACACGCAGTGGCAAAGAGAGAATGAGGCCTTCACCTTTGGCTATTAGTGGCAGATCCCAAAAAGTTACCCAGCCTACAATTGGTGCACAACTACTGTTACGCGTCAAAGCCGAGCTGCAAGATAACAGTGAGGCATTACAGGAGAATATTTGCTCTGATTCACAAATGACAACAATCCCTGTGGAGAGTCCATCCAACAGTGGGATGTCTAATCGTGACCATTCTGTTAGTCTACCCATAAAGAAGGGCCCTTTCAGCAGTTCTGCTGATGTGTGCCTGAACAGCCCGAGTGTAGCCGGTGATACACCAAGTGAGGATGACACTTTGTCTTTAGAAGAGGATGTGGGGGAGATTTGGGTATCCGACGATGAGGATGCGGTTGATTGTGTAAGTCCTGCAGCAGTGTGGCACCAGTGGGAGCAGTTCTGGCATGTGAGGTTCTGGCACCAATATGCACTTTCCAAACACAAGCAGGGATGACGCAGGGGGCAGACCACAACAGTTTGACATCTGGGCTGGTTTGAAGGATTTGTCAAAAAAATGTGTGACCTTGACCATAATTCCAACCAATCCTACTATTAACATGCAAAGGATGGTGGAGGGCCTATCAGGGATTAAACTGTATTTTTCATAATTTTCACTAATAATGTTTGGGTGTAATATACACCCAAAGACGAGTGCTCAATTGCTAAGAGTCATTGATGGAGAGGAAGACAAGCAGGCTTGTCTGTAGAATTTGCAGGCAAATTGTGCTGCGTTATATAGGTAACACCCAAAGAGAAGAGCTCCATTGCTCCATTGCTAATTGTAATTGCTGAAATAGAAATAATAGGGCTGACAGTCTTGGTCTAAATCTGCAGTTACATTTTATTGTACCATAGCTCATTGCGAAACTGGAGAGGTGGCAGGGTTTAGTGATAATCTTCCTCCAACAATACTAATTCATCCCAATATCCCAATATCATAGAAGTCTGTGTAGTATGATGTAATTGCTGATAATGGCCTTCCAAAGGGAATGACTAGTTGATTTTAGGGCAGAGCTGTCACGGTTTTTGGGCAATTCTTTTACAGCACAGCAAATATCAAAATGTTTAGCGGACTCATCTGCATCATCACTGGGTGTCTTGGGAAAGCAATTTCTTTTATTACAAGCAGTTGCCAGAGAAACTGAAGGAGAAGACGTCCCAACAAGATGTTGATAAGTCTGGGATCCTTGCAAAGAAAATTAAGTATTTCATCTACAATTAAAATATAGTTAGCACATTTACTTTGTTTTATTGCACACTATAATTTTATGTAGCACCTTTTCAAAATCTATTATTAAGGCAATCACTTGACTCAAGCTAACTGTGTCTGCACTTTCTTCACAGGTAACTACTTCGCTGGACTAAAGTATATTCCCCTCAAATGCTAGTCTTCTTGCAGCTGCTGTATTCTCCTACATGCTGTTGCAGAAACCACAAATTGACCCTAAATGTTTATGGACACAAACAGCATCTCCTGCATGTCATTTTTCAAAAGTTCTGTAACACCAAGTTGATAGTGTGTGCAAAACAGGAAATGTGATGGAATTCAGCCCCGCTGTAATGCTGGACCAATATTGGGGTCGTAATCAGAAATGACATATCCTCAGGAGACTCCAAGCAGGATTAGCCATCTTTCAATGACATCCCTTAGTTTTTGGAACAGTTTGTCAGCTGTATGCCTCTTAGTGAAGCTGCTGATACACAGAGTAGCCTACTTCTCAAAAATGTGATGCACCTGGGTACATGCTGCTGCTGTCCATGCTGGGGAAGGCGAAAGACCAACCCAGTGGGCTTTCACAGTCATATAATCTTTTGTTTGCCCAGTTCCGCTTGTACACATATCTGTGGTTAAGTGTACAGTGGGTAGAATACCATTTTGTCACCCAATAATGACATTTTTAGGAACTTTCCGGTACAGGAGAGAATAAGCTTTTCTAGTAAAATGGTATAGTGATGACATTTGCTAACAGGGACATAACACCTCAATTAAATGTCTTAAACCAACTGTATTAATAGTGGACATTGGACACAGATCTAACGCTAGCATAGTACCCAGGGCGTCTGTGATCCGCTTTGCGACTGGGTGACAGGTTTCATTCTTGCTTCCTCTTGCAGAGGATTGTTTACTTGCCAATTGTTGGGGGGGAAGATTGCAGGTGCTGGGATGTAGATGAGAGAAGGGAGGTAGATTATGCTGGAATGCTTGTTGTTAATTTTTTTTTAACCAAAGTTTCTGATTTTCCCAACAGTTTGCCAATAACTCGCTGAAAAATGACGAAACATGGATGAGGATCCCAGATGGTTAAGGTCCCTACCTCTACTGAGTGTGGCTTTCAAAATGTTACAAATGGATCGACAACTCTTGCCAGGATTCGTGTAAAAATAATTCCACACTTAAGAGGTGGATTTTTGGTCTTATGCCCAGGCATGACAATGGCCTTTTTGTTATCACTGGCAAGAACTGCAGCAATTTTTCTTTTCAAGTGTATGAAAATCATATTGTGACATAGGAGGTGTTCAAAATTGAATAAAAAATGACTGGAAATTAGTGTTACTGAGGTTAATAATAATGTAGCTACAAAATAATACCTAAATTATGTTATTTTAGCACCAATAAATGTAATTTTTATAACAAATTGCAAAACAAAACCAAACAAAACCAAAACCAAAACCAAAACACGCAATGGCGGTTTTGCAAAACCAAAACCAAAACCAAAACACGACGGTAATCCAGATCCAAAACCGAATCCAAAACCAAAACACGGGGGTCAGTGACCATCTCTAATAATATATATGTCCTGTATGATATATAGAGATAATAATAATATATATGTCCTGTATAATATATATGTCCTGTATAATATATAGAGATAATAATATATATGTTCTGTATAATAAATATGTCCTGTATGATATATAGAGATAATAATATATATGTTCTGTATAATATATATGTCCTGTATGATATATAGAGATAATATATATATATATGTCCTGTATAATATATATTTCCTGTATGATATATATATAGAGATAATAATAATATATATGTCCTGTATGATATATAGAGATAATAATATATATGTCCTGTATGATATGTATGTCCTGTATGATATATATAGAGGAGATAATAATAATATATATGTCCTGTATGATATATATAGAGATAATAATAATATATATGTCCTGTATGATATATATAGAGATAATAATAATATATATGTCCTGTATGATATATATAGAGATAATAATAATAATATATATGTCCTGTATGATATATATAGAGATAATAATAATATATATGTCCTGTATGATATATAGAGATAATAATAATAATATATATGTCCTGTGTAATATATATGTCCTGTATGATATATAGAGATAATAATATATATGTCCTGTATAATATATATGTCCTGTATGATATATATAGAGATAATAATAATATATATGTCCTGTATAATATATATGTCCTGTATGATATATAGAGATAATATATATGTCCTGTATAATATATATGTCCTGTATGATATATAGAGATAATAATATATATGTCCTGTATAATATATATGTCCTGTATGATATATAGAGATAATAATAATACATATGTCCTGTATGATATATAGAGATAATAATAATATATATGTCCTGTATAATATATATGTCCTGTATAATATATAGAGATAATAATATATATGTCCTGTATAATATATAGAGATAATAATATATATGTTCTGTATAATAAATATGTCCTGTATGATATATAGATATAATAATATATATGTTCTGTATAATATATATGTCCTGTATGATATATAGAGATAATAATATATATATATATATATGTCCTGTATAATATATATGTCCTGTATGATATATAGAGATAATAATAATATATATGTCCTGTATGATATATAGAGATAATAATATATATGTTCTGTATAATAAATATGTCCTGTATGATATATAGAGATAATAATATATATGTTCTGTATAATATATATGTCCTGTATGATATATAGAGATAATAATATATATGTCCTGTATAATATATATGTCCTGTATGATATATAGAGATAATAATAATAATATATATCCTGTATAATATATATGTCCTGTATGATATATAAAGATAATAATAATATATGTGTCCTGTATAATATATATGTCCTGTATAATATATAGAGATAATAATATATATGTTCTGTATAATAAATATGTCCTGTATGATATATAGAGATAATAATATATATGTTCTGTATAATATATATGTCCTGTATGATATATAGAGATAATAATATATATATGTCCTGTATAATATATATGTCCTGTATGATATATAGAGATAATAATAATATATATGTCCTGTATGATATATAGAGATAATAATAATATATATGTCCTGTATAATATATAGAGATCATAATATATATGTTCTGTATAATATATAGAGATAATAATATATATGTTCTGTATAATAAATATGTCCTGTATGATATATAGAGATAATAATATATATATGTCCTGTATAATATATATATATATATATATATATATATATATATATATATATATATGGATAATAATAATATATATGTTCTGTATAATATATAGATAATAATAACAGTAATTATCACACACCTGTATTCAGAGGTTAAAGTGGAAATTTAGAAGTGTCAGCATGGAAAATGTAAATGAATGGAATTTGATAGTTTTATAATTATATATTTATTTATAAGGGGCCACAGATTCCATAGAGCTGGATACAGAACAAGTAACAAATAGATGAGATAATACATGTGAGTAGCACAGATGAGTGTGAGTGATGCTATGGGGACTCAGAGTGCAGCAAGAGATGTCACATGACGTAGGAGGGAGTCAGACAGTGTACAGACGTGGGACAATAGGTAGAGAGGACCCTGCCCCCGAGAGCTTACATTCTAAAGGGAGGGGTGGTGAGAGACAGTAGGACCAACTGGGAGAAAATGGAGATGGCAGGCGAGGAAGAGGAGATGATGGATAGAATGGTTAGGAGGTGGTAGGATAGGCGAGCTTGAAAAGGTGAGTTTTGAGTGAGCGTTTGAAGGACTGAAGGTTGGACGAGAGTCGAGTGAGACAGGGTAGGGAGTAACAAAGATTGTGGGCAGGATGGCAGAAGTCTTGGAGGCGATCATGGGAGGAGGTAATGAGAGGTGAATTGAGGCGGAGGTCAGAGGCGGAGTGGTGGGGTCAGGTAGGTATGTGCCTCGAGACAAGGTCAGAGATGTAAGGGGGAGAAGTGCTGGTAAGGACTTTGTAACTGAGAGTAAGGAGCTTGAACTGAATTCTGAAACGGATAGGGAGCCAATGAAGGGGTTTACACAGGGGAGAAGCGGAAGATGTGCGGTGGGAGAGGGAGATGAGCCCAGCCGCAGCATTCTGTATGGATTGAAGGTCAGAAATGTGAGAGTCAGAAAGGCCAGTGAGAAGGAGGTTGCAATAGTCAAGACAAGAAATGATAAGTGAATGGATCAGGATTTCGGTTGCTTCCTGAGAGAGGAACGGACAGATTTTCGTGACGGAGGAGGAAGTGGCAGGATTTGGTGAGGGACTGGATATGATAGTTAAAGCTGAGGGCTGAGTCAAGGGTGACTCCAAGGCAGCCGTCTTGGGTGACAGGAGAAAGATTGATGTTGTCAACCAAGAGGGAGATATTGGGAGGGATCGCAACATTGGCATAAGGAAAGATGATGAGCTCAGATTTGGAGATGTTGAGTTTCAGGAAGCGCTGTGACATCCAGGTAGTGCCAGCAGAAAGACAGCTATATACCTGGATTTGGAAGGCGGGAAAGAGGTTAGGGGAGGAAAGATAGATTTGCGTCATCAGCATAGAGATGGTATTGGAGGCCAAATGACTGAATGAGTTCACAGAGAGAGGTGGTGTAGAGAGAGAAGAGCAGAGGGCCAAGAACAGAGCCATGTGAGACTCAAATAGAAAGGGGAAGAGGGGGGGAGTAAGAGTTGGAAAGCAGACACGCTAATAGAGTGACCAGAGATGTAGGAGGCAAACCAGGAGAGAGCTTTTTTGTGAAGACCTGTGGGAGTGAAGGGTGGTGAGGAAAAGAGAATGAATGACTGTGTCAAGGGAGAAGTGACCTTTGGACTTAACTGAGAGTTGTTTGTTACTTTAGTGAGGGCAGTTTCAGTTGAGTGAAGGGTGACGGAAGCCAGACTAGAGAGGGTCAAAAAGTGCAACGGCACTTACCGATGTCCGCGCCGATTCTCCGCTCCGTGCTACCGCACTTCCGGTTAGGGCACGGCGGCAGGTCAGCTGATCTGGGCGGGGAATTCAAAATCCTATTTCAGGGCTGCTCTGACACACTGTCTGTGTCAGAGCAACGTGTTACCTGTATCTGGCTGCGCTTCCTGTGCTTTGGTCTCCCTGGTGTTCTCCCTTGTTTCTTCTGATTCCTGTGTACCGAACTGGCTATATCCAAGACCACTCTCCTGCTTTATCCCTGGTACTGCACAAACGGACAGATCTCTGTGTACCGAACCGGCTATTCTGGACTACGCTTCTGCTCCTGGGGCTGAACAGCGGATTGATTCCTGCACGCCACCAGTTTCTACTCCAGACCACTACCTTCAGCAAAACCCACCCTGCCTTGCGGCGGTTCTTGGAGAAGATCGGGAGGGCGTTAGACTCCGCGCCCTAGGAAGGCCGGCGTAAATACTGACTAAGGTAATCTTGAAACCTAACAGTTTGCTCTGACCCCCCCCCCCCCAACATATCTATCTGATGGATGGATCCGGGAACCCCTCTGCTAGGGAATTATTGGAACATTTAGCTGCCCAGGTAGAGGAACAGGACAAGAACCAGGCACAGTTACTTCAGTTTCTTCAGAGCATGTCTGCTCGCTTGGACACACTTCAGGGTGTGGTGTCCGCTCAGGCAATCCAGGCAGCGGTACCTGATCCGCTACCTAATCCCCCTCAACCTGTTCCTGCTCAGGAGGGTGGTGCCGCTCCTCTCCCGGCAAATTCCCAACTTCGCATCCCTAACCCTACGAAATTCGATGGGGATCCCAAGGCCTGCCATGGATTTTTAAATCAGTGTGATATCCAGTTCGAACTCCAGCCAGGGAACTTCCCTACAGAAAAAGCTAAAGTAGCATACATTATTTCTTTACTTACCGGTCAAGCTCTTGCCTGGGCATCTCCCCTATGGGAACACAATGATCCTTCACTACATAACTGCTCCACCTTCCTGGAGGCCTTCAGACATGTCTTCGATGACCCAGAAGAGTTTCCAGCGCTGCTTCTGGCATCCTTCGTCAAGGCTCTATGACCATAGGCCAGTATGCTCTCCAATTTCGTACTATGGCGGCTGAGTTACGTTGGAATAATGAGGCCCTGGTAGCCACCTTCTGGCAGGGTTTGACAGACCGCATTAAAGACGAACTAGCAGGTCGTGAACTCCCAACTTCTCTGGATGCTTTGGTCTCTTTATGTAACCAGATTGACATCAGATTCCGTGAGCGCTCTCAGGAGAAGGAGAGTTCCCGTTGTTCTCCTTTTCGTCTGGCTCCACGTTTTCAAAGTCCGGTGATGTCTGAGGAGGAGCCAATGCAGTTGGGAAGAGCTCGGCTCTCTCAGGAAGAGAGAGAGAGGCGATTCAAAAATCGGTTATGTCTTTATTGCGGAGAACCTGGTCATTTGTTAAACAATTGTCTTAAGCGTCCGGGAAACGATCGAACCTAACTGATGATGGAGAGGTCAAGTTAGGTGTATGTATTCCCTCTCCTGTTGATTCTAGTTTTTCTATTCAAGTTCTGTTACAATCCGTTGACAAACAGCTTTCTCTTCCAGCACTCATTGATTCCGGAGCAGCAGGGAACTTTATAAGAACCGACTTAGTGGAAAAGTTGTCTGTACCTACTCTTCTGTTGGATCCCCCAATTGCTATCACAGCCATCGATGGAAACCGCATCAGTGGAGGATCACTCAAGAAACGTACCATCAAGCTCTCTCTCCGTATAGGAGCCCTGCATACTGAATCCATTTCCTTGTTGGTCATCCCAGAGGATATTAATCCTCTCATTCTTGGTCTTCCGTGGCTCCAACGTCACTCCCCTACATTGGACTGGCGCACGCCAGAAGTTCTGGCCTGGGGTCTAGCTTGTCTTTCTCGCTGCCTTCCCAGGATCAATAAACTCACCACTAACGAAACCTCATCACTACATACGTCCACTGGTATTCCTCCTCAATACCGTTCATTTTCGGATGTGTTCTGCGAAAAAGAAGCCTCCAAACTACCTCCCCATAGGCCTTGGGATTGTTCTATTTAGCTGTTACCCGACAAAATACCACCCAGAGGACGTGTTTTTTCTTTATCATTGCCAGAATCCAATTCCATGTCTAATTACATAGAAGAAAATCTTGAAAGAGGCTTTATTCGGAAGTCATCCTCCCCTGCAGGGGCCGGTTTTTTCTTTGTTAAAAAAAAAGACGGGGGTTACGCCCATGTATAGATTATCGTGGGCTGAATGCCATTACTGTGAAAAACAAGTACCCGTTACCATTGATCTCAGAGCTATTTTATAGAATAAAAGGGGCTGTTATTTTTTCCAAACTGGACCTGAAGGGTGCATACAATTTGATCCGTATTAAACGAGGGGATGAATGGAAAACTGCGTTCAATACCCATGATGGACACTTTGAATATTTAGTTATGCCCTTTGGGTTATGTAATGCCCCCGCAGTGTTTCAAAACTTCATCAACGAAATTTTTCAAGACTTTCTTTACCACTTCGTGGTGATTTACCTGGATGATATCCTGATATTCTCTCCTGACATCGTATTGCATCGCCATCATGTTTCCTTGGTGCTTGAACGCCTTCGTTTACATCAGCTGTTCTGTAATTTGGATAAATGTATCTTCGAAAAAGGTCATCTTCCCTTTCTTGGACACGTGATCTCTGGGTCTGGACTGTGCATGGAAAGAGAAAGTAAAGGCGGTTTCCGAATGGCCTCAGCCGATAGGTCTGAAAGCGATCCAGCGTTTCATAGGCTTCGCCAATTATTATCGGCATTTCATCAAAGGCTTTTCTTCAGTGATCGCACCCATTACTGCACTAACTAAGAAAGCTATCAATACTAAACTTTGGCCTCCTGAGGCAGAAAAGGCCTTTTCTTCCCTAAAGGAAGCATTCACGACAGCTCCTATCCTTCATCAACCAGATTCTACCTTTCCTTTTTTTCTTGAGGTCGATGCATCCTCCGTGGGAGTGGGGGCTATCTTGTCACAGAAGGACTCCTCTGGAAGATTGTCTCCGTGTGGTTTTTTTTCCCGTAAACTTTCTGTTGCTGAGAAAAATTATGGCATTGGCGATAGGGAACTCTTGGCCATCAAATTAGCCTTAGAAGCGTGGAGACACCATTTGGAAGGAGCTAGATTTCCTATCACTGTTTTTACAGATCACAAGAACCTTCTATATTTGCAAACAGCTTCTTGTTTAAACCCTCGGCAAGCCAGATGGTCCTTGTTTTTCTCCTGTTTTGATATGATCATCACCTTTTAGACCAGGATCTAAGAATAAGAAAGCGGATGCCCTTTCACGGTCCTTTGATGCCATGGATGCTGTAGAGGATATTCCTAGACCCATCTTGGGTCCAAAATGTATACTGGCCACCACCCCTGCTCATCTAGTGATTCCTCATGGAAAGACCTTTGTTTCTCCTAGTCTTCGGTCCAGAGGTTATCGTTTCAGACCGTGGAACCCAGTTTGTTGCAAGATTTTGGAGAGCCTTTTCGCGTGTTTGTGGAATCAAACTGAATTTTTCCTCTGCACACCACCCCCAAAGTAATGGTCTCATGGAGAGGACTAATCAAGAGCTCGAAAAATTCCTTAGATGCTTCATTTCAGCCAAACATGATGACTGGGTTGATTTGTTACCTTGGGCAGAATTTGCTCACAATAATAATTCTCATGACTCTACATCGGTTTCCCCCTTTTTTGCTCTCCAAGGGTTTCATCCAAGAGTTCCTCCTTTTAATAATTTGCCTACATCCGGAATTCCTGCTGTAGATTCCATGTGGACAAACTTCTCGTCCAGGTGGGATATGATCAAACGTAACCTGCTTCACACCACTGCCATCAGCAAAAAGGCGTTTGATAAGAGAAGAAGACCTTCCCCATTACTCTCTCCTGGCGATAAGGTATGGCTATCTACGCGGAACCTTCGCCTGTTGGTTCCTTCTAGGAAATTTGCTCCCCGTTTTATTGGACCCTTCAAGATCTTGGAAATTATCAATCCAGTAGCTTTTAGATTAAAATTGCCTCCTACCTTGAAGATTCCCAACGTATTTCACATTTCCCTCCTCAAGCCACTTGTCATTAATAAATTTTCCTCTTCCAAAAGAAACTGTTAAAGAGGTTCCATACCAAATTTCCTCAGAAACCTTATAGGCTGTCCGGTGGCCATCCTTAATGGGGGGGGGGGGGTACTGTAACGGCACTTACCGATGTCAGCGCCGATTCTCCGCTCCGTGCTGCCGCACTTCCGAGTAGGTCCCGGCGGCAGGTCAGCTGATCTGGGCGGGGAATTCAAAATCCTATTTCAGGGCTGCTCTGACACACTGTCTGTGTCAGAGCAACGTGTTACCTGTATCTGGCTGCGCTTCCTGTGCTTTGGTCTCCCTGGTGTTCTTCCTTGTTTCTTCTGATTCCTGTGTACCGAACTGGCTATATCCAAGACCACTCTCCTGCTTTATCCCTGGTACTGCACAAACGGACGGATCTCTGTGTACCGACCCGGCTATACTCCAGATTACTCTTCTGCCTTATCCCTGGTACTGCATAACGGACAGATCTCTGTGTACCGAACCGGCTATTCTGGACTACGCTTCTGCTCCTGGGGCTGAACAGCGGATTGATTCCTGCACGCCACCAGTTTCTACTCCAGACTACTACCTTCTGAATATACGGTTAGTGATTCCACTTATCAATTTCCCTGTGGATCTGACCGTGCCTCTACATGTCCATCTCATAGAACTCTTTTCTTACGTCAGTAGGCTAAACCTGGAGGCCGCGACCTGCGGTTCTCCGGCAGCAAAACCCACCCTGCCTTGCGGCGGTTCTTGGAGAAGATCGGGAGGGCGTTAGACTCCGCGCCCTAGGAAGGCCGGCGTAAATACTGACTAAGGTAGTCTTGAAACCTAACAAAAAGAGAATGGGAAGAGAGAAAGCGGGTCAGGCGATTGAAGACAAGTCTTTTGAGAATTTTAGAAGCAAAGGGAAGCAGACTTATGAGGCAATGGTTGGAGAGAGAGGATGGGTCAAGGGAGGGTTTCTTGAGAATATGGGAGATGAGCGTATGCTTGAAGGCCGAGGGGAAGATACCAGTTGAGAGAGAGAGGTTAAAGATGTGAGCAAGGTGACAACAGGCATTGGAAGAGAAGGAGTAGAGGAACTTGGAAGGGACAGGATCAAGATGACAGGTTGTAGAATAGGAGGAGGAGAGAAGAGAGAGGATCTCAGGCGCAGTTACAGGAGGGAAGGAGCCAAGGGTGGCAGAGTGAGTGATAGAGAGGAGAGGTGGGGGGAGGCAAATCTCCCGAGAACAAACATCTTGGTGGATAAAGTCAATTCTGTCTTTGAAGTAGGTGGCAAAGTCAAGAGCGGTGATGAATGATGGGGAAGGACACAGTAGAGAATTAATGGCAGCAAAGAGGCGTCAGGGTGTATTGGATAGGGAGGAAATGAGGGATGTGAAATAGGTTTGTTTGTCAAGAGAGAGGGCAGAATAGTAGGAGGAAAGGATGAATTTAAAGTGGATGAAGTCAGCAATGGAGCGTGACTTCTTTCGTTGGCGTTAAGAGGAGCGGGAGCACTTTTAGAGGAGACGATTAAGAGGGGATGTCACGGGCACTAGGAGTCTTTGCCCAGGATATCACCAGATGTAGTCTTACCAGAGTAGTGTATGCACACAGTGGTCTTCTGGTAGCAGGGTGACTAGCGGAACAGGAGAATCAGCAGATGGTGAGAGGATGCTCGAGGAAAGTCTATGACTAGCAGTAACAGGTTATGAGTTAAACAATATGAACATGAGGATCTTGATGGACGTGAAGACGTGAGGAAAGTCAGTGGTCTGCGTACAGCAAGTTGTACCACCGCTTGTAGTGATGGGACAGGTTCCAGGTGCAAGTAGGTAATGGGGAAGTCAGTGGTCTGCGTATAGCAAGTTGTACCACTGCTTATAGTGAGGAAACTTGTAACTGGTGCCAATAGGAAACAGGGAGTCAGTGGTCTGCGGTCAGCGAGTTGTACCACTGCATATATAGGTGAGGATAGTCACTAGGGTAGATGAATGGAGCATCAAAGGTAACACGGAGAGCACAAGGAACTTGATTCCAATGGTATATATAATACAATAGCAAATGACTAGCGCTGCTTGGAGATACAAAGTCACTACTGAAATCCAGGACATATGAGACAAAGTCAATAGCATCTATAACTTCGAGAGATAGAGGACTCCATAGATGAGCAGAACACAGTCCAAGCGGATATGCAATAAGCTGGTAAAGTCAATAAAAGATAAGCATACCGCGGTTCAGTTGAGCAGGCTGTCACGAGAGAAACACAGGGATAGCTGAGCGGCTGAATGCCGACACGAGTAGAGACCACAGGAGAGAGGTAGCGGTAATCCGTGTCTGTGAAGCACACAGACAGAGAACATCACACGAGAGGAGCAATGATGATTCTTGCGGAGGTCAGCAGGAATAGTAGACACGATGAAACACAGGAGAGTTGAAGCGGTCAGGCAACCGGCAATGCAGTAGTCAGGAATCAGCTAGGACTGAAGACACGATGAACACAGGAGAGTTGAAGCGGTCTGGAAACCAGTAATGCCGTAGCGAGGAATCAGCTGGAACTGATGACACGATGAAACACAGGAGAGTTGAAGCGGTCTGGAAACCAGTAATGCCGTAGCGAGGAATCAGCTGGAACTGATGACACGATGAAACACAGGAGAGTTGAAGCGGTCTGGAAACCGGTAATGCAGTAGCGAGGAATCAGCTGGAACTGAAGACACGATGAAACACAGGAGAGTTAAAGCGGTCTGGAAACCGGTAATGCAGTAGCGAGGAATCAGCTGGAACTGAAAACACGAGGAAACACAGGAACACCTTCAGAGACTCACAGGGAATGAGACTCCAAGATCAGGCCACGAGGTATTGACCACAGGTGCTTTAAATAGGGAGTGTTGCCTGATCAGCCAATAAACTAAAAGCAACAGGTCTGAAGAGTTCATAGAGGCTGCGCATGCGCAGACCATCAGGATGGCGGGCGGCCACGGTTCCTAACAATGGGAGAAGAGGCACTCACAGTCCGGTGAGTGACAGTACCCCCCCTTTTAAAGGTGGGCACAGAACACATGGAACCGGGTTTGCCCGGAAATTTGGAATAGAACTTTTTTAGAAGAGCTGGGGCGTTGAGATCCTCAGCCCTAATCCTTGAACGCTCTTTAGGGCCAAAGCCCTTCCAATGAACGAGGAAACGAAGAACACCTCGCGAAATTTTTGCATCCAATATATGTGTGATTTCAAAGTCCTTCTCTTGAAGAGCTTGAACTGGCCGAGGTGCTGAAGGAGGAGCAGAGAAACGGTTGATAATGAGAGGTTTGAGCAATGACACATGGAAGGCATTGGAAATATGAAGGTTCTTAGGAAGTAAAAGTTTGAAACAAACTGGGTTTATCACTTGAATGATCCTATATGGACCAATAAAACGAGGAGCGAACTTCATAGATGGGACCTTCAAACGAATATTTTTGGTTGATAACCATACACAATCTCCAATTTTAAGTGGTGGAATAGCCCGTCTCTTTTTATCTGCAAAGGACTTATATCTGGCAGATGTCTTCTTTAAACAGGTTTTGACCTGAGACCAAATATTTTTGAAGGTCTGACAAACAGTCTCTACAGCAGGAACTTGGGTGGGAGGGAGGGCAGGAAATTCCGGAAAAGACGGATGGTAACCGTAAACCACAAAGAATGGAGTTTTAGAAGATGATTCATGATACATGTTGTTATGAGCGAATTCAGCCCATGGAAGCAAATCTACCCAGTTGTCTTGGTTGGCTGAAGAGAACATCCTTATGAAAGACTCAAGATCTTGATTGACCCTCTCGGTCTGTCCGTTTGAGGATAGTAGGAGAATGAGAGTGATAATCGAATACCCAAGGTCTTACAAAGGGCTCGCCAGAATCTGGAAACAAATTGCACCCCTCTATCTGAAACGATCTCTGAAGGACATCCATGAATACGGAAAATCTCTTTAATGAAATGATCAGCCAGGGTAGATGAAGAAGGTAAACCGGTCACAGGAACAAAATGTGCCATCTTCGAAAATCTATCTACCACTACCCAAATTGTATTACACTTTTTACTAGAAGGACGATCAGTAACAAAGTCCATACTAATATGGGTCCAAGGCTTGGAAGGAATGGGTAGTGGTTGAAGTAGACCCGCCGGTGTTCTGCGGGAGGTCTTGAACTGGGAACACAATTCGCAGGCAGCCACAAAATCTTTGACATCTTTCCTCATGGAAGGCCACCAGTATCTACGAGAGAGAATTTCGAAAGTCTTGCGTTCACCAGCATGTCCAGAAAAACGTGAAGAATGAAACCACGACAGGATTCTTTTCCTAAGGGATGGAGGCACGAGAGTTCTCCCAAATGGTAGCACCTTAGTGGATGAAGCGGCCAGAGAAACACATTTGGGATCTAATATTGAGTGGTTAGGACCATCTTCAACGTCTGAGGACGTCACGAATGCCCGAGATAGGGCGTCTGCTTTTTTATTTTTAGCAGCTGGTTTGAAGGTTATAATAAGTTCAAAACGAGAAAAGAAAAGAGACCATCTTGCTTGACGAGGATTCAAACATTGAGCAGACTGTAAATATGACAAATTTTTATGATCTGTAAAAATTGTCACAGGATGGCGAGCTCCCTCCAGCAAATATCTCCACTCCTCTAATGCTGCTTTTATAGCCAGCAACTCCTTGTCCCCAATGGTATAATTTTTCTCTGCAGGTAGAAGACCCCGAGAATAAAAGGCACAAGGATGGAATTTTTGTTGCTCCGATCTTTGGGATAGAATGGCTCCTAAGCCAACATTAGAGGCGTCTACCTCTAGGAAGAAAGAAAGCTACACATCAAGCTGTCGAAGAACAGGAGCGGAGGAGAAAGACTCTTTGAGAAACTGGAAAGCTTGAAGGGCCTCGGAGGACCATTGTTTCGTATTAGCCCCTTTACGGGTTAGGGCCACAATAGGAGATACAATCGAGGAAAAATCTTGGATGAAGCGTCTGTAATAATTAGCAAAACCTAAAAAACGCTGAATTGCACGAAGAGTAGTTGGCTGAGGCCAACGTAATACAGCATTCACCTTGTCTGGATCCATCTGAAGACCGACTCCGGAGACAATATATCCCAGAAATGGAATCTGGGGCAACTCAAATTAACATTTTTCTAACTTGCAGAATAACGAATTTTTTCGGAGTCTGGAAAGGACTTCTGCCACGTGTTGATGATGCGAAGGCAAGTCCTGGGAAAAGATTAATATGTCGTCCAGATAGACGACGACACAAACATATAACAAGTCCCGGAAGATCTCATTAACGAAACCCTGGAAAACAGCGGGGGCGTTACACAACCCGAAGGGCATAACTAAATACTCATAGTGCCCATCTCTGGTGTTGAAAGCTGTCTTCCATTCGTCACCGGACCTGATTCGAATTAAATTATAAGCACCACGGAGATCAAACTTGGTAAAGATCCGGGCTCCCTTGATGCGATCAAAAAGCTCAGTAATTAATGGAATGGGATACCGATTTTTGATGGTAATGACGTTGAGTCCACGATAATCTATACAAGGACGTAATGACGCATCCTTCTTTTTCACGAAGAAGAATCCTGCTCCAGCGGGAGAGGAAGAAGGTCGAATAAATCCTCGCTGGAGATTCTCTTCGATATACTCAGGTGTAGCTTGAGTCTCCGGTAAAGAAAGTGGATACACACGACCCCTAGGAGGAGTCTTGCCAGGTTGAAGATCAATCGGACAGTCCCAAGAACGGTGAGGAGGAAGACGTTCAGACTGAAGCTTGTCAAATACATCGGCAAAGGAAGCATACTGAGGAGGAAGACCCGGTGGACACGGTGAAATAGAGGATTGCTGTATCTTGAGTGGAACAACTTTAGTAAGGCAATGATGATGACAATTAGGGCCCCAAGACGTAACTTGAGGAGTGTTCCAGTCAATCTGAGGAGAATGCAGTTGAAGCCATGGAAGGCCTAGAACAATAGGACTGGTAGTAACAGGAAGAATTAGAAATGAAATTTTCTCTTGGTGTAAGGCTCCAATTTGAAGAGTTACTGGAGACGTACTCTGAGTAATGAGACCATTAATAATACGTGATCCATCGATTGCAGTAACGGTAATAGGTACCTTTAAAGAAACCACTGGTAGGGACCATTGATTCACGAGGGATTTAGAAATAAAGTTTCCTGCAGCTCCAGAATCAATAAGTGCTTGGGACACAAAGGATTTGGTAGCTAAGGAAATGGTAACATCAAAAGCACAAACTTTTAATTTCGTGGAACTTGGAGAGGACTCCAAAGACCCTAACTTCACCTCTCCAGAACTAGTTAGGGTCTGGCATTTCCCGACTTTTTAGGACATGAGTTGAGCATGTGAGTAGAATCAGCACAATAGATACAGAGTCTATTTTTTACTCTTCGGTCTCTTTCCTCTGAAGTTAATTTGGAGCGACCTATCTCCATAGGTATTACTGGAGATGGAGGTTGACGAACTTGAGGTCCTGAGCGAAGAGGTGCCTTATGGGAAGTTGTTTTCTGTGAATCTCTCTCACGAAATCTCATGTCCACACGATGGCAAAGAGAAATCAAATCCTCCAAGGAAGAGGGTAATTCTTGTGAGGTCAGTGCATCTTTAATTTTATCAGAAAGCCCCTGCCAGAAGGCGGCAATCAAAGCCTCAGTGTTCCACTGAAGTTCAGAGGCTAGTATCCGAAATTGAATGATGTACTGAGCTACAGTGCGAGATCCTTGGCGTAGACGGAGGATGCTAGATGCAGCAGATATAACACGACCAGGTTCATCAAATACACTTCGAAATGGGGAAATAAATTTGGCACTATCTTGTAGCAATGGATCATTTCTTTCCCATAGAGGGGAAGCCCATGCAAGAGCTTGTCCGGAAAACAAAGAGATGAGATAGGCCACTCTGGAACGATGAGTAGGGAAATTGTGAGGTTGAAGCTCAAAATGGACAGAGCATTGATTCAAAAAACCCCTACATGTTTTGGGGTCTCCATCATATTTTGAAGGAGTAGGCAGGTGTATCGTGGAAGCAGTGGACACCTGGGATGGCACTGGGGAAACAGGTGATGACACAGGAGTATCAACAGTGGCTGCGGTATTTTGCACAGAAGTTTCTTGGGAGGCTAAAGTCTGATAACATTGCAGCAACTGTTGTTGGCGAACATCCTGTTGTTCAGTATGGGTAACCAGATACTGCAGCATCTCTTTAGCTGAGGGTTCGGATCCTGGGTCTGTCATGGCCTGTTCTTACTGTCACGGGCACTAGGAGTCTTTGCCCAGGATATCACCAGATGTAGTCTTACCAGAGTAGTGTATGCACAAAGTGGTCTTCTGGTAGCAGGGTGACTAGCGGAACAGGAGAATCAGCAGATGGTGAGAGGATGCTCGAGGAAAGTCTATGACTAGCAGTAACAGGTTATGAGTTAAACAATATGAACACGAGGATCCTGATGGACGTGAAGACGTGAGGAAAGTCAGTGGTCTGCGTACAGCAAGTTGTACCACTGCTATAGTGAGAGGAATGTCCAGGGATAGATAGGAGGTAGTGAAGTCAGTGGTCTGCGTACAGCAAGTTGTACCACTGCTTGTAGTGATGGGACAGGTTCCAGGTGCAAGTAGGTAACTGGGAAGTCAGTGGTCTGCGTATAGCAAGTTGTACCACTGCTTATAGTGAGGAAACTTGTAACTGGTACCAATAGGAAACAGGGAGTCAGTGGTCTGCGTTCAGAAAGTTGTACCACTGCATATATAGGTGAGGATAGTCACTAGGGTAGATGAATGGAGCATCAAAGGTAACACGGAGAGCACAAGGAACTTGATTCCAATGGTATATATAATACAATAGCAAATGACTAGCGCTGCTTGGAGATACAAAGTCACTACTGAGATCCAGGACATATGAGACAAAGTCAATAGCATCTATAACTTCGAGAGATAGAGGACTCCGTAGATGAGCAGAACACAGTCCAAGCGGATATGCAATAAGCTGGTAAAGTCAATAAAAGATAAGCATACCGCGGTTCAGTTGAGCAGGCTGTCACGAGAGAAACACAGGGATAGCTGAGCGGCTGAACACCGACATGAGTAGAGACCACAGGAGAGTGGTAGCGGTAATCCGTGTCTGTGAAGCACACAGACAGAGAACATCACACGAGAGGAGCAATGATGATTCTTGCGGAGGTCAGCAGGAATAGTAGACACGATGAAACACAGGAGAGTTGAAGCGGTCAGGCAACCGGCAATGCAGTAGTCAGGAATCAGCTGGGACTGAAGACACAATGACACACAGGAGAGTTGAAGCGGTCTGGAAACCAGTAATGCCGTAGCGAGGAATCAGCTGGAACTGATGACACGATGAAACACAGGAGAGTTGAAGCGGTCTGGAAACCAGTAATGCCGTAGCGAGGAATCAGCTGGAACTGAAGACATGATGAAACACAGGAGAGTTGAAGCGGTCTGGAAACCGGTAATGCAGTAGCGAGGAATCAGCTGGAACTGAAGACACGATGAAACACAGGAGAGTTGAAGCGGTCTGGAAACCGGTAATGCAGTAGCGAGGAATCAGCTGGAACTGAAGACACGAGGAAACACAGGAACACCTTCAGAGACTCATGGGGAATGAGACTCCAAGATCAGGCCACGAGGTATTGACCACAGGTGCTTTAAATAGGGAGTGTTGCCTGATCAGCCAATAAACTAAAAGCAACAGGTCTGAAGAGTTCATAGAGGCTGCGCATGCGCAGACCGTCAGGATGGCGGGCGGCCACGGTTCCTAACAACGGGAGAAGAGGCACTCACAGTCCGGTGAGTGACAGGGGAGTGCCAGGGTTGGGGATAAGGGGGCGGTGGCTGGGACTGCAGTATCAAGGGCAAAAAAAAGGGTGGTGTTGTAAAGAGAGACAGCAGCTTGGGATATGATAGGGAAGAAATGGAAGCGAGTAAGGGTTCGAGGGAGGATGCAAAGATGATGGGAGTCAATGCTGTTAATGGGATGCGGCATGCGAGTGACTTTGGGTGGGAGATGGTGGGCAGTGGGTAAAGAGAGGATAATGGTAAGGAAATTGTGGTCAGAGAGGGGAGAGACAGAATTGGAGAAGTTGGAGATATCACAGAGATGGGAAAACACACTGACAAGGGAATGACCATTGCGGTGGGTGGTAGAAGTTGTACATTGGATTAGTCCATAGGAAGAAGTGAGAGTTAGGAGTTTAGATTAATTGGGAATAGTTTTTATAAAATGTAATAAAGTATTAAGTTTTAATTATTATTATTATTAATTTTTATTTATAGGGCGCCACTAGGTATCCGTAGCGCCGATTTTAATGATATAATTAAAAAAAAAATCAATCCACAGAGTGCCCCATATAGTGCATGCTCTTTTAATCTTTAGTTTATGCGTCCCTTTATGTTCTGGGTGCACCACTCGACTATTAATATTACATGGTGAAATCATAAATTGGGTATGTGATGCCTTAGTGGGAAGATATTTTATTTTTTTTCTTCCCTAAGTACAAATGAAACATAAAAATCACATCATTACATGTGAAACATAAAAACAAGTACATTCGAAGTAGAGAAAGGAGATGCAGAATAAGCTATACAGTAGGTTAAAGAGGGCCTTACCAGTGAGAACTTATAGTCTAGAGGGAGTGGGAAAGCAGAGACAGTGGAGCTAATTTGGACACAAGTGGATGTGACGGGTATAGAGATTAGGCGGTGTAATCGAGGACAGAGTAGGCTATAGTGAGGTGGGTTTTCCGTGACAGCTTTAACAATGGGTTGTCCCTTCAAGCCTGAGGTAGAGACAGGAAAAGAAAACCCCCAGGTAGTATATAGTGCAGTGCCTCCTCTTCCCTGGTGTCTTTGATAGACTTCCCAAACTATCCCTGAAAAACATAAACCTAACAGACAACAAAGGTAGGAATTTTAGGCCGCCATAGAGTATTTTGAGGAAAATGAATTAGCAGTAAATATAATTCTCCTCCTTCACTTCAATCATCCATGACAGCCTTAACAATGGGATGTGTCCAAGCAGTAATATAATAGGGAGGGCTACATAATCAAACAGATTTATTAAGTAATTGTGTGAATACATTTTCTCCCAAATTGGGCTTCAGTAGAAGATATTACATCCAGCAGATAATATCTCATGAAGGTATGAACAGATGACCATCGAACTGCTTTGCAGAATTCCACTGTTGATTCCTGAGCTCTATGTGTTCACAGGGTTGCTATGGCCCTCATTTAGTAAGCTTTAAGAATTTTCGGCACCTTGCGTCCATTCCTCTTGTATGCCTGTACAATCACTTCTTTGGTCCACTTGATATGGTTTGTTTAGATGAGGCATATCCTTTCTGAGGTCCTGTTGGAATCACAAAGAGCTGTTCTGTGTTCCTAAATTCTTCTGTCCTAGACAGATAGAGATAGCTCTGAACAAGTCCAATATGCGTAATTGCTTTTCATTAGCTGGTTGTGCACAGAAAGATTAATATGGAAGGTTCGATATCACTTTAGGCAAGAAGGGTGGTGTGACAGGATGGACCTCCTATGCCACCCTGTCCGTTGTGTTGCTGGGGGCCGGCTAAGCTTGCCTTGCCACGTTCACTGCTCTTTATCGCAAATGCGCCCTCTAACAGTATTAGGAAGGGCTTTTGCTGCTGCCACCACTAGGCTCCTTCACCGGCACCTAGAATCTCGTCCTTCTGGATAACTCTCGCTGCTAGTGTACCCCCTTCCTGGGTGCCTGGCTGGTACACCTGACCTCTTACTTTCAGACCATGATTGCTGTGGATGGTTCCCCCTCACCTATCACACTGGCCAGAGCTGCAAGTAGCGGGCAGAGCGTTGATACTGGATGCAGAATTCCACCCTCAGAACAGCTGGATGCAGATTAGATTGGTCTAATCTGCCATTCACAGGAATTACAGCACAGGTAAGTAGTCGTCAAAGCAGGTGTCACAAATTCAGGATATTCTGCTTACTGGTTTTAACACTACTCACCAAAGAGGCGCGGAGTCTAACGTGTCCCGGGTCTTCGCCAGGAACCCCCGCAAGGAAGTGTGGTCTTTGTTGCAGGAGACACGCAGGTCGCGGTCCTCAGAGGGAGCAACCAGTGAAGCTGGTGTCAGGCAGTCTGGATCAGTACCGAAGAAGTCAGGATAAGCCACAGGGAGAATCCAATCTCGTAGTCAGGAATAGCCGGGTCAGAACCAAGAATCAGGATATGCCACAAGGAGAATCCAATATCGAAGTCAGGGATAACCGGGTCAGGTGTCAGAAGCGCAGGGGAGAATTGTCAACAAGCTGGGTTCAATACACAGGAGTCACTAGGAAAATACACAGGAACGCTGGAGCTAGGGTAGACCTAATACTCTGGCACTCTCCTAGTGCCAGAGTAAACTTTAAGTAGCGCCTTCAATTAGCGGCGGTGGTGACGCTGAACACCCACCGCCGTAATTACTAGAGATTGTTCCGTTGCCTAGCAACGGAACGCGACCGCTGACCCGGGAGTGCGCTCGTTTGCTTAGCAACTGGGCGCTCAGCAGTAGTAGCAGGCGTCCGTCCCTGTGCGACGGACACAGCACGGGGACGGCGCCTGACAGCAGGATCTTGAAACAAAAAATGGAGAGGCACCAGAAGACTCGTGATAATGAAAGTTGTGAGAAAATTCTGCCCAAGGCAGGAGATTAGCCCATTCTGTTTGGTTGTCTGCTGAGAAACATCGTAGAAAGACTGAGGTCCTGGTTGACCCGCTCCGTTTGGCCATTGATTTGTGGGTGGTAGCCGGACGAATATTTAAGGTCAGAACCAAGAATTTTACAAAAAGCTCTCCAGAATTGAGAAACAAACTGCACTCCACGATCCAAAATGATTTCACGGGGACAACCATGGATTCTGAATATCTCTTTAATAAAGATAAGGGCCAACTGAGCGGCAGACGGTAGAGCAGGCAAAGGTACGAAGTGGGCCATTTTCGAAAATCTAACCTAAATGATGGTAAACCAATTACTGGGGGGAAGGTCAGTGATGAAATCCATGGATATGCTTTGCCATGGGAAATCTGGAGTAGGAAGTGGTTGTAGAAGACCTGGTGGAGCCAATCTGGTGTTTCTACAATGAGCACACGGAGCACATGAGGCCACAAATTTCCGTACATCAGAATGCAAGGCCGGCCACCAATATTTTTGACAAAGAAATTCGTAGGTTTTCTTCTCCCCAGCGTGTCCCGCCAACCTGGAGGAATGTGCCCACCGTAGCGCCTTGGGTCGTAGTTTAGGTTCCAAGAAGGAACAACCCCTAGGAGTTGTTTTGGGGGAAGTCTTGGTAGGGGCGATAACCTTGGTAGGTGTCAGGATTGGCAGCGGCTTTAGAGGTGTGCAAAGATCAGTATTATCAAAAGATCGAGACAGGGCGTCCGCTCGGATGTTCTTGGACCCAGGATGGCAAGTTAGAATACTATCGAAGCGTGAAAAGTATGATGCCCATCGAGCTTGACGTGGGTTGAGGCACCGAGCCTCACTGATATAAAGCAGGTTCTTATGGTCGGTTAAAACTGTTACTGGATGACGGGAACCTTCTAGGAGATGTCGCCACTCTTCCAAGGCGGCCTTGATTGCGAGCAACTCCTTGTCGCCAATACTATAATTCTTCTCATGAGGCAAATTTTTTTTAGAGAAAAACCCGCAGGGGAGATGAGTTCCGAGTTCGGATTTCTGAAAAAGCACTGCTCCAACACCTATAGCGGAAGCATCCACTTCCAGAAAAAAGGGTTCTGATTGATTCGGTTGAGAAAGAACTGGTGCAGATGAAAAGGCTAGTTTTAAAGAATCGAATGCCTTCAGAGCATCGGAAGGCCAGTCTCTGGGATTGGATGATTTACGGGTTAGCGCGGTTATAGGGGCGATGATTGAGGAGAACCCCTTAACGAATTGTCTGTAATAGTTGGCGAACCCGACAAATCTTTGGATGGCCTTGGTGTCTATTGGAAGAGGCCAACTGGTAATAGCGGATACTTTCTTTGGATCCATACGTAGTCCTGATCCTAAAACGATGTATCCAAGGAAGGGGAGTTGTTCAACTTCGAAGATACACTTCTCTAATTTGCATAAGAGTTGGTTCGCTCGTAGTCGAGACAGAACTTCTTTAACATGAAGACGATGGGCAGAAATATCACGGGAAAAAAATCAAGATATCGTCCAAGTAGGAGACACGCAGGTCGCGGTCCTCAGAGGGAGAAACCAGTGAAGCTGAAGGATGGAAACGGTGTCAGGCAGTCTGGATCAGTACCGAAGTAGTCAGGATAAGCCACAGGGAGAATCCAATATCGAAGTCAGGGATAGCCGGGTCAGGTGTCAGAAGCGCAGGGGAGAATTGTCAACAAGCCGGGTTCAATACACAGGAGTCACTAGGAAAATACACAGGAACGCTGGAGCTAAGGTAGACCTAATACTCTGGCACTCTCCTAGTGCCAGAGTGAACTTTAAGTAGTGCCTTCAATTAGCGGCGGTGGTGACGCTGAACACCACCGCCGTAATTACTAGAGAGCGTTCCGCGACGACCGCTGACCCGGAAGTGCGCTCGGTTGCCTAGCAACCGGGCGCTCAGCAGTAGTAGCAGGCGTCCGTCCCTGTGCGACGGACACAGCACGGGGACGGCGCCTGACAGCAGGATCTTGAAGCAGTGATGTTTTATTAGCTCATGTAGTCCTAATAAGGACAGTTACACACCAGTCTGTGGTGCTAGCGATCTTTCCAGAAGTTACGGATGCTATTATGCTACATTACATGGTCAAACAGAGCGCTTTTTATACAGCTTTACACAGATACCCTGGCAGGAGGTAATCCAGCCTCTAGCTAATTAATGTGCTTCATGCAGCCTGCACATAACTGCCTGGCAGGATTTAACTCCTTTTTACATCGCTGCTAGCACCACCAAAGAGCCTGAGGTTTTATATTGAATGTTTACCATCAGGATATAACATTTTATATAATCTTGATTTATTTTTTTAAATATAATCTGTTGGCACCCGAGATGGCCGCAATTAATTCAAAGAAGCTCTGTGTGCCCGTATTACCTATGGCAGAGAACTCGACCACATCTGACGGGGGAACTTCTCCTGGTCGGGGAGCCCTGTGGGGGAAAACGAGCTGTTATAAACAGTGTACCTGCTCGTGTCCAGGCGGGGCGCCATCTTCCCGCGTTCCTCGTCGGACGTCTGCTTTTCCCCTCGCGAGCTGCCTGCTCTCTCCTGTGACCCTTGGAGCCGCATAATACCTCGGCGGCGGTCAGCGGGATACCCGTGAGCCTGGAACACAGAAGGCTCGTCCGGCATCTGACCAGCGGCAGTCCACCTCCGGTCGGCTGGCGCGGCCTCCCCTAGCTGCAGCCTGAAACTGCTCACTCTGCCAGCAGCCACTACTCTGCTCCCTGTGAGGCTGGAGCTCTGCCTCCCTAGTCCCCGAACTGCAAGAAGCCTACAGCTGGCCCTGTGACTGGGAACCCTGCGCCTTCTGTCCCGAGGCTTGTGCCCGCTTGTATTACCCAGCAGAATTACAAGAAGTCTCCCAGTACTCTTGAGACGCTGGCAGCGATTACGCTTCTCCACACCCCTGCATCCCCCTCTCAAGTGATGCCTGCTACATGCACTCTGGAGTAGGGTAAGAGGCACCAGCCAGCAGTAAACCTCTATCATAATTGCAAGTGTGTACAAAGTCTTGTGAAGAGCCCTATTGCCCCTTGCCCATTTTATATCTTTTCATTCTGTTTTGGGCCTTCAAATTGGGCCCACCTCAGTTCTCCTGCCCTAGCTGGGCCTCAGAGTTTTCCTACCTAAGAGTCCTACTATATCTCGCGCTTGATTACAAGGCATAACACCTGTCATACAGTGTTTCCTCAAAAGCCCACAGGCTCGGACTACAGCTCCTTCTCATCAAGTTGTCTTTCCGCCTGCATACCAGGTTCGTGGCCGGACTCAAATGACTGGGTTCTAATTATGCCTCTGTGCCCCTCTGGTCCCTGAGCTGCTCCCTGTGGAACAACCGGGTTTTCTCCATATCCTCTGCCTCCCCACCTGTTCCTTTTTGCCTCACACTCCAAAATGCCTAAAGGGGGGAAAAAAATCTACAGGAGGGGACCTCCTCCCTTATCTTTCCAAACAAAAAAACCAAGCTAGATCTGGTGGACATTCTGTTTTGGGATCTGAGGAAGAAGACAGCTCCCCCATCACCCGCTGGGACTTCCTGTCCCTCCTCAAAGAGGTGAAAGACGTCAAAGCCTCGGTGCAGGCCCTCCACTCGCTAAAGACAGATATTGGGAACAGAACAGACCATCTCGAGAAACGTGTCGAAGAGGTGGTGACGTACCAGCAAACACATGGTACAGATCTGGACCAAGTTCGCCAAGATATCCTCCAGCTGCAGGAGGGCCAGGAGGACCAAGACAATAGAGCCAGACGCAACAATATGAGAATTCGGGGAATACCTGATCATGTCGAGTCTGCCCACTTGGAACTCTACCTCAAAAAGCTTTTCACCCAGCTTTCCCTCCAAATCCCGGAGGATCAGCTCTTACTGGATCATGCCCATCGCGCACTTAGACCTCGCACTCAGGACCCGTCTCAACCCATGGACGTTATCCTTAGAATGCATTATTTTACGGCAAAGGAGGCCGTCATGCAGGAGGCACGTCGACTTCCTTCAATCACCTACGATAACACCACCCTGCAGATTTTCCAAGACCTCTCCCCACTCACTCTGGCCAAACGAAGGGACTTCAAACCGATCACTACACTTCTCCGTCAAAAGGAAATTAAGTATCGCTGGGGCTTCCCTTTTCGTCTCCTAGTCTGGCACCAAGATTCTATGCTCATGGCCAGAACTCTTTCTGAGGCGCAAGCTCTACTTCCCAAACTTGGCATTACCTCAGGACTTCCCGTTCCCCCTGAACCCTCTCCCCTCCCTCAGAGGCCGTCTAAACAGTTGACGCGTCAAGCCTCCAGGACTGAGTGGAATACGATCCCATCGACTTCATCATCCTCTCCGCGAACCACTGAACCTTCTGGGACTTGACTTACTACACCACGTTTACATTTTGTGATTCTGTTCCATTTTTCTCCCCATATTGTTCTTTCGCTGGGCTCCCAGTGAAACTTCTGTCATTTCCTATTGGTTTTTTGACTCCAAGCCCCCATATGCTAACGCTGCGTCGGTGTGTCATTCGAAAGCCTAACTGAGTTTGCTGTTTTGCAGGTTATCATATGTGTATTACTTACCTGTTGGTCTGTTCCCAATGTTTTTGGTTCCTATCTAACTGTGGGATCCCGGCTCCTTTTGGCTGCCTCCCCTATTAGGGGGCGCAGCCTCTGGCGTCTGGAATTCCCAATCTATACCATGTTAGGTTATGTTATACAATGTTAAGCTTTTTTTTTTTTATCTCACTCTCCTCTTGGTTGTCCCCGGTTTGTGGTCACCACCGCGAGTGCCCATATAGGTCGCTCTTCCGGTATTAGCCGGGGTTACTACTCCTTCCACGCCCACCTTGGGGTGACCGTGGGGCTGCGGCCGGGGATACTCCACTTAAGCTGAGAGTTTGTTGTTCTAGGTAATTGTTAAGCTCTGTTATTTTTATGTTTATCTCCTACCACCCAATTTGGTAAATCTTTGGTTAACTAAGTATTCATCCTACTTTTTCTTAAATATAATCTGTTTTTATTGAAAATGGAACGGTGTATTTTTATTCATTCATGCCCACAGCATTACACAAACATGCTGTGGGCATCCATTTTCCTGTGGGGGAAGGTGGATCCAGTCACAGAAGCTTATCTGCACGTGATAGTTCTCCAAAACCGCTAAAGGTTTATCAGTTTCATATTCTCAAGAAAAACATTTCCTCAACCCATGTCCATTGTTTTGTCAGCAATCCTGACAGCTGTGGTTGAGAGAGATTAGCTACCTAGATGATATCATAGTGTAAGAGGCCAGGACCGAAAGCACTCTCCAGTCACTTACAGATTTCCCATTGCAGAGCTTTAGTCACATGGCCGATGAACTGGGTGAAGTCCAAAATTATATCTGGGAAGTAGATGGTGTTCCTGGGTCCATCTCAGACATATATGTATGAGGTCACCCTATGCTACAGAAGCAGTAAGTCCCCCCTCCTTCTACATCCTGGACCTCCCTTCTCCGCATTCCGTGAACAGTTCCTTCCATCTCCTACTGGCCCATCTGGTAACTATACCTGGTGTCCATGCGCCTTTGGACTAGTTCTGTGATCTCTCAACATGTATAACATAACGTTTTGTTTTTCAAACTCCTGTCAAGTCTCATATCCTTTTTATTTTATTCTGATGCCTGCACTCAAAATACCTATTTCCTCTCGGAGCATGTAGGCGGTGTGTGTGCTCTGTAATTTATATGTTGCATTTTAATTTTAATTGAACTTTTTTTCAGATGATTATTGTCTGAGTGTGAGCAGTTTTAACGCCATGCAACCTCAATCATTACTTGTTAACTGCTCATCCCACTCCGCATTATTTTTTTTTTGCTTTTTACAACACCTCAAGCACTGTCTGCTCTATTGCATCCTCTTCACACTTTCCCTTGCCTCTTCACCTTCACTTGCTCACTGCCCCTGTCCCTGCTCTCTCTCCCTTTGCCCTGTGGTTACCCTGGGCCCAACACCACCCATTCCCTCCGTCTGGCTCTGCTCCACCACTAGGGTGTTATCACCCTCACCTCTTCTACCCAACCTGTACCTCTTGCCTTTTTTCTCAGACATCTCCCCTCATGCCTCTGCCCTCCCCTTTAGCTTCCCCCTCACTCCCTTCCCTTTGAATTCCTACATCTCATACCATGTGTCGCCCACACTCTCTTTTCCCTTGGCATGTTCTCTCCTTCCCTCCAGCAGCTGTCTCTTCAAGCCTCTCACCCACACATCACATCACTCCTCCTGACAGCTGGGGCACCAGTACTCCTGCTGCTCTCTACGTATGGGGGCATCTTCTTCACCTCAGGCGGCATCCCCATAACCCGCTGCACCTTCTTTGTCATTCCCCCTGGGAATGGTCTCTAAAAAAGATCCCGATAAATTCAGAGTGATCCATCATCTGTCCTTCCAAAGGTAGATTTGGAAGGACAGATGGGAAGATATGTTTAGTGTCCTACACCTCATTTAATTTGGTCATTCCATGGCTTAGTTGCCTGGGACAGTGTGTACCATCAGTAGAAATTTCTGTAGAGTTTGCATTCTGTTTGCTCTATGCTCATCCAATAGTTTTCATTAGTTAGGGTGCCTGGCTATCACTATCTGGATGATTTTCTTTTTATGGCCCTAAGGGACTCAATGGTATGTGCAATACTGGTGACTTCAATGGAGAAGCTGACGGATGGTTTGGGGTGCCATGAG
Organism: Mixophyes fleayi; assembly: GCF_038048845.1. Classification (NCBI taxonomy): domain Eukaryota; kingdom Metazoa; phylum Chordata; class Amphibia; order Anura; family Limnodynastidae; genus Mixophyes; species Mixophyes fleayi. Next base: position 833,635 of record NC_134405.1, on the reverse strand, counting down.
TAGAACATCCAAATTCATTAATGAAGTTTTTGGGGATACAAATTGATTCCATTGCAATTGCATGCAGGCTACCGCATGACAGTAGGGGTCGAGGCTACATAGCACTTTATCAGACTGAATTAGGAGATGAGGGAAGATTCAAGAGCATGAGATGAATGTCTGTGCAGTTATAATAGGAATCCAAGGTGGTGGACAATGTGGATCTGTACATTTTTTATGGATGCAGCAGGAGCAGTAGGGTTCAGTTGGTAGATAGGAATGCCTTTTTAACAGTGCTAAGGTGCTTCTGATGGACATTGGACTATAAATATGGGATCTGATGCAAAAATCGCATTTCCAGGCCACATACATAGATGCATCACAAGATACATTCAGCTCTGCTTCTGTAGTATATGCACCAGGTTTTCAGCAGGCGTACTTACACCCACATCCACAGAACCAGGTCAGAAGGGCAATCAAACTTTGTAAACGTCTGTTTGCAGAAAACAATGCATAACTAATAGGCTAATAGGCTTTATATAATACAGCAGCTATAATATTACTTCTCACATGCAAATGAAAGTAAAAACATTTTATTATAAATACAAACACAAAATACTATACTATATGCACAATCAATGAAGAAAGCATCCTGCAGCTTCATCATCATCAGCTATTAATATAGCAACAGTAATGAGGCAGCGCTGTACAGAGAACTCACATCAGTCCCTGCCCCATTGCAGCTTACTGTCTAATTTCTTTAACATACACACACACACACACACAAGGGTCAAGTTGATAGCAACCAATTAACTTACCAGTATGTTTTTGGAGTGTGGGAGGACACTGGAGCACCCAGTGGAAACCCACGCAAACACAGGGAGAACATACAAACTCCACACAGATAAAGTCATGGTCGGAAAATTGAACTCATGACCCCAGTGCTGTGAGGCATAAGTGCTAACCAGAAAGCCACCATGCTGCCCCAGCTTCAGAGGTTAATTTGCAACAAGCCAATCAGAAGCAATTAGTGCTGGCGATCGTTATCATCATCAACATGTATATAGCTCCGAGGCTGGTGCAAATAATACAGCTGTAAAAGGTGTATGCCTCAAGACTGGTTCAGGGTGGGGCTACTTGCTAGTATCAGCACAACTGAACAAGGAGGCACAGTCTAACTCTACCCTAGTATACACCAGGGACCCCTGCAAGGAGGTATGGGCTTTGCTGCAAGGGACGGACAGGTCGTAGTTCTCCAAGTCAGTTACTAGTGAAGTGGTAGTAAGCGAACAGAGAATGGTCAGATGTTCCGAGTTCAAAAACCAGCCGGGATGTGAGGTACAAAAAGGAGGATCGACGGAGAGTCAGGAGGGACGAAGTGAGACCAAAACTAGATCTAAAGAATTGTCAGGAGCCAAGCCAACTCGGTAACTAGGTACACTGAAGCAGCACAGGAGGGAAACCGGAACAAGGGAATCTGGACACTGAAGGAGAAGAGGTGGAGACCTGTTACTAATGGTGCCAGAGTCAGCTATAAATAGAGATCAGACTGACCTGATAGACTGGGGCGGTCATTGGCGAACCTGACCACCGACAGCTGTGCAGAAAAGTGTCCTGTTGCCTATTAACAAGACATGCACCTACTGCGCATGCATTGGGGGCACTGAGCCGACCAGGAAGTCTGCGTTCAGTTTCTAGGCAACGGAACGCCCCGACTGGAAGTCACAGATGGCCAACCCTGCATGAAGGGTAATGTGCAAGGACGGCACCTGACAGTGTATCTGCAATGGCATTCTGGTCTCTATCGGCTCCCAATTCTGTGACCAGGTCCTAATTGTATGTGCGATAAGCTAGACTGCCACTTCCCTCCCCCTTCAAAGCGCAAGTTTGGATGCCTTCAACTCTACTTAGGCGTGGTATATATTGGTTTTATAAGTTACAGTTGATGTTATGATGTATGGAGTTATATTTATAGATATGAACATGTGATGCTAACTGCTCTCCATTTATGCTGTGACCAGTTTGCATCCACACAAGTTTTGGTGTAAGTTCTTGAAGTGTTACAGGCTTCTCATCATGTGGATGGTAGAAAGCAGAATTGACTCTGCACAGATATGTCTAATTTGTATCAAACAATACCCAGAAAACCCTAAATTGTAAGCTCTCAATAGAATGTATTGATTATTAAAATGGGCTTAGAAATCATAAAACCTAAACAGTTTATATTTGCCCTCTTATCTCTAAAAATCTGAATCTTCCCTAAAAAGAATCTAGGATTAGTAATAAAATAAGTCATATTGGTTTTAAGAAATTGTAAGTGTCATTTTCCAGATGGCCAGAGTAAGAGACCATTTGAAGTGGACAATCCCTAAGTATTAAATAGTAGTACTATCCTTATTACTACCTTAGTATAATCTGATCACCTAGTTATTTCTGTTCTCATTTAATGCCCAGCAATGACCCCAGTTTCACTAACTGCACATTGCTTCTATTCTGTGTGCTTTTTGTAATTCTATCTGAACTATTCTTTTCTATATTGTGAACTGCACAATGCTACTTCTTGTCCATGCTGGTTTTAATTATTACCATTAATTATGGGTGTAGGTCTCAAGCTCGCCTGAATCTCCTGTATTCCTGGGTAATTAGTCCTCACCATTATCCCAATAAGGTGGTGGGAATCACTGCCACCAGTTTCTCATGGTGCAAGAAGGATTAGGTAGTTAGATCCTCAGCTCTGGTAAAGAGGATCAATAATCCTAGTAGATGTGGCAAATGAATGCAGATGCAGGTTGACTACACAAGAACAGGAATCGAGAAAGTAGAGTTTTAACCTTACACAGGATCCAGAAAAACTTAGGAAGGAACAAGGTATACTGGATACCCACAGATTCCATGACTTTTTATCCCTCTCAAATATCTATGCACCAACCTAGTGCCTCTAGATGTGAAAGGGTATTGCTGCCTCCAACACCAGACTTCTTCAGTGGCACTGCTTATGTTTCTGAGTAGTTTGTAGCTGCTGCAGCACCTCTTTGGGGTCACTCTCTGGCTAATTCCTCCTGACTGCACACTTTGGACCAGAGCTGCTGGTTAGCAAACAATGGCATGGCAGGACACTGGGCTCAATGCAGGACAGTCAGGAAATGGATTAAAGTGTGTGCTTTAGCAGTTAGTTACTTACAAGAACAAAGCAGGATCATGCTGGCAAGACATGAAAATGATCTGTTCTCAGTGCTGAGGAAGAAAATCCTACTACATAGGGGGTTCCCTATCCCCAAAGTAGATTATTCTGCTACATAAGTGTTTAAGAGGACCTGTGCACACCCTGAGCCCTCTATCAAGTATCAGGGTCTATCCAAAGCTCATTTATTGTACCAAAGAGTTTAGTCTGCCTCACGACATGCCACAGAAAAATGACCGCCCAGCAGAAGTCTGTTAAAATGCAGCAATAATACCAGGAGGAATTCACCCTCCTAACTAGCTTCTTGCCTCACAAGAACTAATGGAGTGGAGCTGAAGGCTCAAGTTTTCAACCTATATTCACTATTTGCTGCCAGCAGTGAGTGTATCCAACACTCACACAGTGTATATAACACTCTTGCCATATTCACATATTTACATCTTTCCACTCTGCAGAGATAAAATTGCTCCAGATCACTCAAAAAAGAGCATTTTTCTTGACCTACCTGAAAATTCTATTTCCAACTACATCATGCAACACCACAAAAGGGCTCCAAAGGTAATACCAACCGAGATCCTGAACTACATCATCACATTGTTTTTTCCTTTACCAGCATAAAGTACTCATCACTGGTTCTGCCTGTGTTCCAGTGTCCTGTGTATATAGACAAAAGTATTTGGCCACTCCTGTTAATTATTGAAGTGAGGTGTTTCAATCAGACACATTGCCAGAGGTGTATAAAATCCAGCACCTAGCCATGCAGTCTCCATTTGCAAAAATTTGTGATACAAAATGGGTTGTTCTGAAGACCTCAGTGACTTCAAGCGTAGTACTGTGATAGGATTTCACGTTTGCAATAAGACGGTTCGTGAAATTTCATCCCTGCTGGATATTCCATGGTCAACTGTGGAATATCCAGATGGATATTCCGGCTTCCATGCTGCACAAACTTGCCACGTGAGCTCTCCACTGGCTCCTAGGCTCCGAACTCTAGTGGTGTTGTCCCAGCTGTTCTCCGTTGCTCTGCCTCCACTTACTTCACCTCCAGCTGTGTTCATGCGCCCGCTGGAGATTTTCTCCACAAGTCCCTGCGACTTGTGGAAGGACTGTGTCCCTGGCTCCGGCCTAGTTGCTTTTCCACTGACTCCTGCCTGGCTCTTCTCCATCGATCCAGCCTTGGTCTCCAGCGTTCCTTGGCCCTGCTCTGCTCACTCCCAAGGACTCCTCTCCTTCTATCTGGTGGTTCCTTACAGTCCTGCGGCCTATATCCGGCCTGAATACCCAGTCTTGGGTGCAGCTCCTCTCTTCATTGTGGCCTACTTCCGGTTGAATCCCTGGACTCGGATGCCGCACCTCTCCACACTGCTACCCTCCACTGATGCTGCACCTCTCCACACTGCTACCCTCCACTGATGTTATTCCCCTCACTGCTGCCGTCTCCACTGTCCAGATGCACTACAACTGCCTCACCTCTCCAATGCAGCCTTCTCCCTAGCTTTCAAGCTGCTTATTCCATACTGCTGTCCCCTTGGTCTGCAGGCCTCATCTGGCTGTACAGCACCAGGATCTGCCTGCCTACTCGGAGGATCTCTGGAGTTCTCCCCTTCAGATGTTGTTCTCCAGCCAGCTTCTGATGCCTGCCTCTACCACTCACCCTCCTCTGATGTCCCCGGAACTTTGACTTTTATGCCCCTATTATTCCCCTCCTCTGATGTCCCTGGCCTCATTACTCTAATTCCTTGTCCCGGAACTCTTCCTCCCACGCCACCAGGACCCAGATTCATTCCAGCGTTTCCCTCTTATGGTCATCCATATTTCTCTCATGGTCTCACTACACTTCAAAAATATTCCCCCATGTACTATTTTAAATCCCCAGTACTGGTATACTACCCATGTCTGCATCTTAAGATACCGTATGCTGGATTGTACCTACTGTTACCCTGTTTTTACTGTATGCATTGCACCTTCACTGCTCCAAATACCAACCGTGACATTCCAAATTTACACGCTTCCTCCAAAAATGTACTCATACCGCTGAATGCCACTGGAGAAAATCTCGTTTCCTGACTGATTTCCACCACTTCAAGTTTATCCTTTCTTTTTACAGTTCTGCCCTCTTCCTCACTAAATAATCCTATTTTAAATCTCTCATCTCTTCACAGTCCTCTAATCCCCGCCGCCTCTTTGCCACCTTTAACAATCTCTGTGGGGAAACAAGCTAGATATCCCCTCCACCAGCCTGTCCCTTGTTTCTCACAAAATGTTTAGCATTGCAACATGTACTTTTTATAGCCTTGTTTATGTTCCCCAGCTCACCAGAGTACAAATGCAGTGTCTAATTACATGTGGATAAGGGGACATTATAGGTCATTGTAAATATGTATATTGTTCATTGTTGATATTGCAGTGAAGCTGTTATTCATTGTTCTTAAAGTGAAGCCAGGTGGGTTATGGGTAAGGATCAAGTTCCAGGACACAGATGAGGGGCTGACTGCTATCCTATATCTGGAGGTGGGGAAGGCCAATTAGTATCCATTGTCCTCCACAGGACTAGTCCAGACACTTTGTCTGCAACCCAAGAGTGGAGCTTCTGTGGAAGCACAGATCATCTCCACTCCTCCCTTAAACCCCCAATCCAGCACCCACCAATGGTTAAGAGGGACCCAGGGGTTTGCACACAGGGGACTGATAGCTGGAAGCTGCAGGGTGGCTAGTTTTGAGTTGCCGCTCCCTACTAGTGGATTACTTCTGCAGATTTGTGGGTCTTCAAGTCAGGACAGCCAGGTAACTGTAACTCCTTAAGCCAGTGGGGTAAGGGACAGATGATGTTTGTATACAATATTCTAGTGTTGTTTTTATTAACAATAAAGGAACTATTGTACTTTTTTTAACTGCATTTGCCTGAGTGACTATAGGAGCCTTAGAAGGTACTTGGTAGGCGTCCCTGGCATAATAAGGCACCCTTGGGTGGCAAGCCAGTGTGAAGTGGGTAGAATTGGGCCAGAAAACCTGGTATCTTCACACTCTCCTATGCCCCCCCTCCCCTTCCATACTCCCTTACTGTGACTGCCTCCTTTTTCTCTTCTAAAATTGAGGCCATCAGTCTTGGAGTCTCCTCCTTCATTTGCTCTTCCATCACCCCCTCCACTCATCCCTCCTTTTCCCCCAGCCACAAACTCCTGAAGCCCACTTTCTCATTGTCACGCGGAGGATAGCGGCACCTGTAGGTATTGGCACAGCTACGCTAGGAGGCGCGGAGTGTAACACGCCGCCGGTCTTCACCAGGGACCCCCGCAAGGGAGTTTGGACTCCGCAGCGAACGAAGTGCAGGTCGCGGCCCTCCCATGGAGCTACCTGCGAGATGGCGGAGATATTCGTGGTCGTACAGACAAAAGACAGGAACCGTGCTGGCAGACGAGGTACACAATCGGAAGCAGAGAATAGTCAGCAGGCCAAAGGTCAAAACCAGAGCGGGCAAATGCAGGACAGAAGGGTAATCCAAAAGCAGGGTCAGGGAAGCCGGGTCAGTACACAGGAGACAATCAGAGAGAATATATATATGGAACTACGCTGGAGGCTAGTATGAACTAGTTGCTCTGGCACCCTAGTGGTGTCAGACCATGGTTTATATAAGGAGCAGGCTGCTGTCATTGGTGGGCAGTGGGTCGGGGGTCAGACGCACTGACGGCCGAGAGGAAGCGGGGAAAGAGTGTCCTGTTGCTAGGCAACGTGGCGCTCCGTCAGAAGAAGACGACCGTCCCCGGCGAGCGGGGCGCGGGGACGGCGTCTGATACTACCCCCCATCACAATTGGGAGGATCAGCGGGTGGCAACCGCCATTTAAGGAAGGCGGCTAATAACCGTGGGGCATGTGTTAGTGGTCGCGGCGGCTCCGGGCACCGCCACGACTCTCCTGCTGCTCCTAGTGACGTCCCACCCGTTGCTACGGCAACCAGGGCGTCACTTCCGTTTTCTGTGTCCCAGTTGCCTGGGCAACAACCGGGACGCTTTGGTCTTCCTGACGCCGCACCCGGCCAGCTGTCAAACAGTCGGGCGCGTGCGCACAGGATTAGGTAGGGCCAGCCCTGCAAAGCTGTGTAGGATCAGCTAATCAAGGCTGATTAGAGATTAGTTTACTGCTGGCACTCTGCCTATTCCATTGGCTGCAGGCTCTGCATATTTATCATACTGCAGCTGAGGACACATTCTGGACTGTGTCCTGATTGGCCATCTGTACTATTTAAGGCAGTGAGGACTGAGCCTCACTGCCGGTTATAACGTTCTGTCCTCAGTCCTGCTGCCTGCTTGTACTATCCGTTTAGGTTCCTGCTACCTTAGATTTGACCGCCCGTGTTTGACCCCTGCTTGTTATTGGACCTGTGACCCTTCTCTTCTGACCTTGACCTTTTGCCTGGAATTCGGATTTTGCTTCTCTGCCTGTGAGTTTGACCCTTCGCTTGCCCTTGGATATTGCATCTGTGCCTGTGACCTTTGGACCTTGGATTTCTCTTATACTACAGTTCACCAATCACTCCACTTCTGGGAAACTCCTTTAAGTCAGTATACGCTACTCGACCCTCGGTCGGCCCGCAGCCCAGTCTGTCCCCACCACTAGGGGCTCCAGCGAACACCTGGCCTTCTGAGTAGTTCCCGAGTTTCACTGTACTGACTTGGGAGTTCCTAACAGCATGTAAGTCCTCCTTAAAAACCCAGGACCTCTCCTCTGGTCCGAATCCCTTCCAATGCACAAGGTATTGAAAACGTCCTCGCAATTTGCATTCAGCCAGGACTTGGCTAACCTCATATTCAACACCCGTGGTGGTCGGGATGGCTCGAGGAACCGAGGTGGCATGGGAGAATTTGTTAAGAACCAGAGGTTTAAAGAGTGAGATATGGAAGGTGTTATGGATCTTCAAGGCCGGAGAAAGCTCTGAAGGTAACTGGGTTGATTACTTGAATCACTGGAAAGGGGCCAATGAAGCGAGGTGCCAGTTTCATAGAGTGGACAGCCACACTTTGTCCCCAACCTGGAGAGCCGGCACAAGTCTCCTGTGATGGTCAGCGGAGGATTTATAATGACGTCCAGACTTTAGAAGGTTCTGTTTTGTGGAGGCCCATAGCTTAGCCATATCTTGAGTCATTGCATGGGCGGCAAGAACTGCATGAGACTGAGAAGAAAACATGAGAAGAATAGGATGGGTACCATACACAGTGAAGAAAGGAGAATATCCAGAGGAAGAATGACTATTAATGTTGTGGGCAAATTCAGCCCAAGGCAGCAGAAGACTCCAATTGGATTGGTTATGGGATGAAAAGCAGCGGAGAAATAATTCCAAGTCCTGATTTACCTGTTCTGTCTGTCCGTTGTTTTGTGGGTGATAGCCATAAGAAAATTTAAGGGCTATGCCTAAATCCTTGCAAAAGGCCCTCCAAAAGCGTGAAATGAACTGGATGTCACAGTCAGAGATTATCTCCAGAGGACAACCGTGGAGGCGAAATATTTCCTTGATAAAAACTTGCGCCAGTTTGGAGGTAGACGGAAGACCTTTTAGAGGGACAAAATGGGCCATCTTAGAAAATCTGTCCACTGTTACCCAAATGGTATTAAAACCACAGCTGGGAGGCAAATCCGTGATGAAATCCATTGAGATACTGGACCATGGATGATCGGGAATGGGAAGTGGCTGTAATAATCTCGCGGGGAGTTGCCTGGGAATCTTGTTCTGAGCACAGATAGTACGAGAAGCTACGAAATCCCGGACATCCGTACAAACAGTTGGCCACCAATAATGCTGAGATAAGAGCGAGAGAGTCTTCTCAGTACCAGCATGTCCCACAAATCTTGAAACATGTGCCCAACGGAGCGCTTTTAGGTGCAAATGAGATTCCAGAAACGTACAAACAACAAGGGGGTATGAGAAATAGCCACAATGCAGGAAGGTTCGATCAGCGGTGGAGGTTCAGAAATGGGTGGGACATCGGAAACATCGAAGGACAGAGAGAGCATCAGCCTTGGAATTCAGAGTACCAGCCCGGTAGGTGAGTTTCAGATCGAACCGAGCAAAAAATGAGGACCATCTTGCTTGACGGGGATTCAGACATCGGGCATCCCAAAGATAAATAAGGTTTTTATGATCGGTGAAGACAGTAACCGGGTAAAGAGCGCCCTCAAGAAGGTGATGCCATTCCTCAAGCGCAGATTTTACTGCGAGTAACTCCTTATCACCGATGCCGTAGTTGATCTCGGAGGAAGAGAATCTCCTAGAGAAAAAGCCACAGGGGAGTAGAGTCCCAGAGATGTATTCCTGTGATAATACCGCTCCGACCCCAACAGAGGACGCATTTACTTCCACTAAGAAGGGTCTGCTCTGATCAGGCTGGGCCAGCACGGAAGCAGACGAAAAAGCCTTCTTGAGTAATTCAAAGGCAGAGATGGCCTCCGAAGACCAGTTCTGAGGGTTTGCAGACCTTCTGGTTAGGGCAGTGATAGGAGCAATGATGAAGAAAAATTGCGGAATAAACTGCCGGTAATAGTTGGCGAATCCAATAAATCTCTGCACTGCTTTCAGGCCGATGGGTCTAGGCCAATTGAGAATAGCGGACAACTTCACAGGATCCATCCGGAGACCGGTTCCCGATACAATGTAGCCCAGAAAAGGGATCTGTGGAACTTCGAAGAGACACACTTCTCGAGCTTACAATATAACTTATTGGTACGTAAGCGAGATAAGACCTCCTTCACATGAAGATGATGGGAAGGTAGATCTGGAGAGAAGATTAAAATGTCGTCCAGGTAGGCTACTACAGATACGTAGAGGAGGTCTTGAAAATTCTCATTGATAAAAGATTGGAAGACAGCTGGGGTTTTGCACAGGCCAAATGGCATAACAAGATACTCGAAGTGACCTTCTCTCGTACAGAAGGCAGTCTTCCACTCGTCTCTCGAGCGTATGCGAATGAGGTTATACGCTCCTCGCAGATCCAACTTAGTAAAGATCCAGCGATCCTGTCAAAAAGTTCGGAGATGAGTGGTAATGGGTACCTGTTTTTGACGGTGATGGCATTCAGTCGCCGGTAATCAATGCAATGCCGTAAGGTGCCATCTTTCTTTTTGATAAAGAAGAATCCTGCGCCCGCAGGGGAGGTAGACTTCCTGATGAAGCCTCGCTGGAGATTTTCTGAGATATACGTAGACATAGCATAATTCTCAGGAAGAGACAAAGGATATATTCTACCCTTAGGAAGCGGTTTATCCGTTAGTAATTCGATGGCGCAATCCCAGGGGCGGTGAGGAGGTAGAGATTCTGCAGCAGTCTTGCTAAACACATCCAGGATGTAACGAGGCGGCAGGTTAATTTGAGGAGACGTCAGACGGCACAGGAGAGAGGATTGCCCAGGTTTAACGCTGGAAAGGCATAACTTGAAACATCAGGAGCCCCATGATAAAACCATTGCATGATTCCAATCGAATTGGGGAGAATGAAGCTTGAGCCAAGGTAATCCTAGAATAACAGAATTCACAGAACGAGGAAGAACCAAGAACTCGATGACTTCAGAATGTAGCACCCCTACCGTCAGCCGAATGGGAGAGCAGATGTGGGAAACGGAACCATTAGAAATTCGATTCCCATCCACAGCGGTGAGAAAGAGCGGCTGAGGCAATTTTAGAGTGGACAATTGGAGTTGCGATGCCAGTGTGGCAGAGATGAAATTCCCGGCGGAGCCGGAGTCCACAAAGGCTAAGGTTTTAAAGGGGCCGACAGGAGTATCCAGAGAGATAGGCATGAGGCAATCAGTGCCGGAAATCGAGTAGGGAGTGGTAACCCCAACTCCAAGGTCGGCCTCCCTGTCACCGACTAGGAGGGGGCGTTTCCCGGCCTCTTGGTGCAAGAAGAAATGACATGACCTGGTTCCCTGCAATATAAAGAGATTTTGCTTGAAGAGTCGCTGACGTTCCTCGGGGGATAAGCAGGAACGGCCAATCTGCATTGGTTCCTCCATAGTGTCAGGCGCCGTCCCCGCTGTTCTTCCACTCGGCGGGGACGGACGCCTCTCTGCCGCTCAGCCCAGTCTGTTGCCGGGCAACAGGAATGCCGCGCACCCCAGCTCCGTCGGGCGCATGCACCCAGCTCGGTCCCGTTGAACAGGCAACGGGACGCTAGTATCGGCATAGGAGTGCCTGAATCCCTCATCACTGCCACTTCCTGCCTCCTATTTAAACCTGGCTCTGGCGCCATTAGGGTGGCAGAGTAACAGGTTATCTGCCTCTAGCTCCCCTGTGTTTTGCTCATCCATTTGTGACCCGGCTTCCTCGACCATCCTTCGGATTCTGCCTCCCTGTTGTGACCCGGCTTGCTGACCATCCTCCTTTCTGTGTGCCCCACTGTGTTCCTGCGACCTTGGCTAGTTTTGACGATTCTCCTGGATTCTTCCTTTGTACCACGCATATCGATTGGTTTGACCCGGACCGTCTGACCCTTCTTTCACTACACCGGCAACTGACTAGTAGGACCACGACCTGCATACCCTGTGCAGTGAAGTCCAAACCTCCTTGCGGGGGTCCCTGGTGAAAATCAGGGGTACGTTAGACTCTGCACCAATTAGCTCATGCTGGATATAACTATTGCTACTCTATGTATAAATCACAGCACAGTGCTACTTCTCCTGCTCTGCATGCTGGATATAACACTTGTTACTCTTTATGTATAAATCACAGCACAGTACTACTTCTCCTGCCCTGCATGCTGGATATAAGTATTGTTACTCTTTATGTATAAATAACAGCACAGTACTACTTCTCCTGCTCTGCATGCTGGATTAATTGTCACCATCTTATTCTGTATGTATAAATAACTGTACAGTACCACATCTCATGTCTTTTATACTCACTGTAGTGAGATCTATCAATGCGGATGTGACCAATCTAGAGATACTCAACATTTACTTGGAAAACTAGCAATTATTTCCTTGTTCACTTGTTATATATGATATATAAAAATCAAACTTAGCGTTAGCAGCTGCGGCAGCCGCGCGCACCGCCGCGACTCTCTTCTTCCTGTTGGTGGCGTCCCGTCCATCTCCTTGATGACCGGGACGTCACTTTCGGCTCCCTCGTCCCAGTTGCCTAGGCAACAACCCGGACGCTTGAGGTTACCTGCCGCCGCGCGTGGACAGCTGTCAAGCAGCCGGGCGCACAGGGCTATTTAGGATTAGCCATTGGCTGATTAGGTCCATGTTGCAGCCTTGACTAATAATGCAGCTGGGCACTGCATCCTCATTGGCCACAGCGCTAATTATTTAGGCAAGTCCTGGGAATACTTGCAGGGCTTTGCCCTAATTGGATCTTAGTACTATTTAATGCAGTGAGGACTGATCCTCACTGCCGGTTATAGCGTTCTGTTCCAGTTTGCTACCTGCTCCTGTGCTGTGTTGGTTTAAACTTTGATTGCTTTTCCTGTGTATGACCTCGGCCTGTTCCTGGACTCTGAACCTTTGCCTGTGCCCTCACCCTGCTTGTACCAGACATCTCCTTCGCCGCTCTGCCAGGCCAGCCGGGCTTTACCATCACTGCCCTGTCCGCAGACCTGTGGCCTGTCCCTACTCCGTGTATTACCTCCTGTTCTTGTGTGCTGCCGTGTGACCATAAACTTGTACTACACTGAGTTGAAGACCTGGGGGGCATCTGGGTAACTGTGAGCGAAACCAGTCTCTACGCGAAAGGTGGCTGCTAGAGGTGAAGACCTCTACCACTAGTTCTACAAGTTTATGCCGCACTGGTGGCCATAACACCTAGTTTAAATATATGCTTTAGGAACAAGACATGTGTTGTTTGTATCTGTCCCCCAAGTCCGATGCCTTGGGGTCATCCTTGATTCCTTCCTCTCATTTAAGCCTCACATTCTGTTCCTCTCAAAATCTTGCTACTTCCACCTTCGGAATATATGTAAGATACGTCCCTTTCTTACCACGGAAGCCACGAAAACCCTTGTTCACTCGCTTGTTATCTCTCGCCTTGACTACTGTAACCTCCTCTCTGGCTTACTTGATTCTCGCCTTGACCCTCTTAAGTCTATCCTCAATGCTGCTGCCCGCCTCATTTTTCTCTCCCGCCGCTCTGTCTCTGCAGTCTCCATCCAACAGTCACTACATTGGCTCCCCATACCATACAGAATTAAATTTAAACTCCTCACCCTCACCTTTAAAGCTCTTAATCAATCTTCCCCCTCCCTACATCTCCAATCTCATCTCTACCTACACTCCTACCCGCCCCCTCCGCTCTGCCTGTGACCGCCGCCTCACTACTTCATTGATCACCACCTCTCACTCTCGTCTTCAGGACCCTTCACCCTATTTGTCTCCCCCTTCCCTTTAGGATGTAAGTTCTCATGAACAGGGCCCTCTTTCCTTGTGTGCTCCTTCTACTACTCCATAACCCTCTGTACCTCTTGGCTGCTTCCCTAGCCCTGTTTTCCCTGTTTTCTTAAGCTTCGGCCTTCTCACTGATTTCTACCATCCCTTTCCCCAGAAATAATCTAATTTGTGGATTTCTTTTAGGTGCTCAAGTTTCCTTCCAGAAGCCAAAAACACGCTGGTGTTTTCTGCTGACAAAATGATGTGTGTGTGTTAGGATATATAGACTGTAAGCTCAAATGACGCAGACACTGATGTGAATGACAAATATTCTCTGTACAGCACTGCAGAATTGGTAGCACTATATAAATAAATGATGATGATGGATGTGGTCTCTGGGTCAAGCTGGATTTTCTGTATCTTTTCATCAAAGGAGGAAATAACGATGGAGTACTATACTAATAACATACCTTTTAAATACAATGTGAGGATCTATTAGTTTATGGATTTTCAAAAGCTTCCACTAGTAAACATAGCGCTTAGCTATAAAAGATTCCATAGAAATTTTATATTGTTGAATTAGTTCTACAACAGGCCAGTAGTTACTTTTTATGTTCCTAAACTGCCCAAGGGAATATTAATACATGACCTGTGCTGTTGACTTCTGCTGTGCAAGTAATTATTAGTATCCACTGGTTCACAATGTCCAAGCAGAAATAGTGGGCCCCGGTGTGGCCAAAATGGTATTATCAAAAAAACACACCAATAGTTGAACCAATAGAATTATTTTTATAAATTATTATGTGCCATTAACTTAGTGACAGATCCAATTTCCCATTGCAAATGAATATAAAATCATCTATAGAATGTAATGTAGATTAGGTTTGTCCCAAATTTTCCAAACAAGGTATTCTTGTTGAAAGGCTTCCATATACAAATTGGTATAACCTGGTGCAAACCTGGTGCCCATGGCCATACCTTGTGTTTGTAAATAAAACCAATTAAAAAAAAAAAATATGATGAAATTAATTGGATTGCATCAAACATACGTCTATGTTGTCTTCTTAAATGTACATCCTTCCGAAGAAACGTGGACACCGCTCTTATATGACGATTATGAGGAATATTATAAACAAGTCTGCTCACCACTGGCAACCAATAATTCCTTCTTCATAATATATCTAATACTATTAAGTAACAAAACATTTGAAAGAACATGACTTTTAATTAGAATGTTTCTGTAAATTTCTTCAGAGACCCTCACCTGAACTAGGACAACTAGGTATATGCGCAAAATCAAGTTGCATTTTAGGAAGGTGATAATAGAAATAGACTGGAAATGTGCAAATATAGTACCTTACGGATAATCAATAACTTTAATAATGGGAGTTTCTGCATTTCCAGCATACGGATAATAGATGCTGAGACGTCTTTAGAAAGACTATTACTGAGGCTATTCATGTTGTATTCCAGAAATATTATTTTCTACGTTTGTAGAGGACTTAGTGCCCCCCTTCCTTTTTCTAGTTGATTTAAAGCTGTAGGGTCTTTTTATGACCCCTCGCATTTTCTATACATTAAGAAATGAGTTAACTGTTGATTAAAATTCTTCAGCCAGGACAGTGGCTGACTGGAGCCTATCCACCAAATAGCCTATAGTAAAGCGACAGCTCTAGGAAGGAGAACAAAGTATGAAGATCCAGTTCCTGCGATGTTCTACCCATAGAATAGAACGGCCAACGCCATCTTCAGATGATGTTAGCTGCCGGGGTCAAGCTTCAAATTTCAGATCTTGATAAATAGGTCACTTTTCGCATTTCCCATAGACAGCTATTGAGATTGAACTTGTTATTGAAGAGGCCGAAATATCTGCCACGACCCTCTAATAATAAATACTCGTTACTCTAAAATGCTGTAGTCCTCGATCTGAACATCTCCAGATTCTCTGGGTGCATGTAGAGACTATTGATGACGTTATATATAAATGTGGGTAGTATTTTGGAGACATGAGCCCATTCCCCCCAAGATGTCCGCTTGTAGCTAGAACCACATGTAAATTAGGTCTCGAAGATAAATGAGACAATAACAATGTTTTTGTCTGCGATAAGTTTTACTTTAACTAGACTGGTTCCATGATGGTGCATAAGTGGCGTACAGAACAGTCATAGTATATGTAACAATGTACTGGGTAAGAGAGATGAGAAATATGTATTCTTTCCACACACGTCACTTCCGTACAATCAATTTATTTACAGGAGAGAATGTGCTGGATGGATAAACTGCAAGAGGTGAGGTTAGAATGTAGCAACTGAGGATCTGTGTTGTGTTGTTATAAGGAGGATGGGGAAAGCGTCTGCGTTGTCAGGTTATAATGAGGATGGGGAAAGCGTCTGCGTCGTCAGGTTATAATGAGGATGGGGAAAGCGTCTGCGTCGTCAGGTTACAATGATGAGGGGGAAAGCGTCTGCGTCGTCAGGTTATAATGATGAGGGGGAAAGGGTCTGTGTCGTCAGGTTACAATGATGAGGGGGAAAGGGTCTGCGTCGTCAGGTTACAATGATGAGGGGGAAAGGGTCTGTGTCGTCAGGTTACAATGATGAGGGGGAAAGGGTCTGCGTCGTCAGGTTACAATGATGAGGGGGAAAGAGTCTGCGTCGTCAGGTTACAATGATGAGGGGGAAAGAGTCTGCGTCGTCAGGTTACAATGATGAGGGGGAAAGAGTCTGCGTCGTCAGGTTACAATGATGAGGGGGAAAGGGTCTGCGTCGTCAGGTTATAATGAGGACGGGGGAAAGGGTCTGCGTCGTCAGGTTACAATGATGAGGGGGAAAGAGTCTGCGTCGTCAGGTTACAATGATGAGGGGGAAAGGGTCTGCGTCGTCAGGTTATAATGAGGATGGGGGAAAGGGTCTGCGTCGTCAGGTTACAATGAGGATGGGGGAAAGGGTCTGCGTCGTCAGGTTACAATGAGGAGGGGGAAAGGGTCTGCGTCGTCAGGTTACAATGAGGATGGGGAAAGAGTCTGCGTCGTCAGGTTACAATGAGGAGGGGGAAAGGGTCTGCGTCGTCAGGTTACAATGATGAGGGGGAAAGAGTCTGCGTCGTCAGGTTACAATGATGAGGGGGAAAGAGTCTGCGTCGTCAGGTTACAATGAGGAGGGGGAAAGGGTCTGCGTCGTCAGGTTACAATGAGGAGGGGGAAAGGGTCTGCGTCGTCAGGTTATAATGAGGATGGGGAAAGCGTTGGCAGGTTACAACGAGGATGTGATAGAAGCGTCTGCGTCGTCAGGTTACAACGAGGATGTGATAGAAGCGTCTGCGTCGTCAGGTTATAATGAGGATGTGATAGAAGCGTCTGCGTCGTCAGGTTATAATGAGGATGTGATAGAAGCGTCTGCGTCGTCAGGTTACAATGATGAGGGGGAAAGGGTCTGCGTCGTCAGGTTATAATGAGGATGGGGAAAGCGTTGGCAGGTTACAACGAGGATGTGATAGAAGCGTCTGCGTCGTCAGGTTATAATGAGGATGTGATAGAAGCGTCTGCGTCGTCAGGTTACAATGATGATGGGGAAAGAGTCTGCGTCGTCAGGTTACAATGATGAGGGGGAAAGGGTCTGCGTCGTCAGGTTACAATGATGAGGGGGAAAGAGTCTGCGTCGTCAGGTTACAATGAGGAGGGGGAAAGGGTCTGCGTCGTCAGGTTACAATGATGAGGGGGAAAGCGTCTGCGTCGTCAGGTTACAATGAGGAGGGGGAAAGCGTCTGCGTCGTCAGGTTACAATGATGAGGGGGAAAGGGTCTGCGTCGTCAGGTTACAATGATGAGGGGGAAAGCGTCTGCGTCGTCAGGTTATAATGAGGATGGGGAAAGCGTTGGCAGGTTACAACGAGGATGTGATAGAAGCGTCTGCGTCGTCAGGTTATAATGAGGATGTGATAGAAGCGTCTGTGTCGTCAGGTTATAATGAGGATGTGATAGAAGCGTCTGCTTTTTTAGGTTAAAATGGGGTTGAGCAGATGGGTCTTCACTTTCAGGTTAGAATGATCGAGGGGTAAAATAAGAGTGATATGGGGTTTATGTACATTGCTGCTAAAATAAACCCTTTCTGGGTGGCAATAAAATGGGAAGATAGAAATGGGGATGAGAGGGGGGAGGGGTTATTTGTGGTAAAATCTCTGGTTCTGTCCATGCTGCATGAATGGAAGACGAGGAGTTTGCTGAGGGGATGCCTGGAATCCAGACTGAGAAAAGAAAAACAAACAAATGTTCAAAGCAAAATTATCACAAATCCGTAAATACATTTTTTACCTGTAAAAAGAGGTGTAAAAGCTTTATAGGCTTGGAGGCATCTTACCGTGTGCGGCTGCTGAGGGGGAGTGCCGTGGGGGTATCCTCCGGGAGAGGCAGAGCGTGAAGGGTGGGAGTAAGACAAGGCCGACTGCAGAGAGATCACAGGAGAGGTAAGGACAAGTGGAGGAGGAGAAAGACCAGAATATACAGGATAAGAGTAGAACAACAACCACAGCATGTACCAAAGCAGGTAAGAGACAAAGCACCAGTTTATGAGTAAACTCCATCCCTGAATGTGACAGTATGGAGCTCCTATGCCACCCTGCCCATTGTGTTGCTGGGGACCGGCTGAGCTTGCCGTTCCACCATCCCCTTTATCCCAAATATGCCCCTCTAACCACAGTAGAAGGGGCTTTTACTGCTGCCACCACTAGGCTCCTTGGTGGCACAGAACAGATCGTATAAATAGTGCTCGTTTTATAGTTTTTGACACAGCCTGGCAGTGGGTAATCCAGCCCCCATTTCTGACCAGGCCCCAAAAAGTCTGAAATATTTCATTCACAGATTAACATCAGGATGTGAGATGTTCCTTAAACTTGCATTTTAAATGCAATTTATACTTAACAAAATTTACACTAATCTGCGATATCCTAAATCACAGGTAACGACTTTCTGCTGAGCTTTCAGGCTAAAAAGATGAGTTGGTCACTCACATGAAAAGAGTTAATTAACATGAGGCTTCCTTCAGAAAAGTTACACAAATCCAATTACCAAAAACACAATATTAAAAAAACAAACAAAAAAAAACCCAGTACATTTGCAATTACATAAATTGGCGCCCTGCGCTATTAATTTAAATAAATTTATACAATAAGTTATTTATAAGTGATCCAGCCACACTTTATATTTAAGACATTTATGAAGAATATGATCAGCCAGTGAGATCATAATAGTGTCCGATACCTTTTCTAATTACAGCAGTCACAGCTTCATGATGCCGAGTAATCCACCACTGTATGTACTCCTTCCCCCCAGCTACTGGAAACATGCAGGGGGCCTACAATGGACCACCTACAATGGACCACAGCCACAAGCTGAAAAGGTTCCCCAACTATCAGCAAGGATATCAGAGAAGAGAGGCATCCAGTACTGGGATGCCACCAGCAAGTATCACAGCACACAAGACGACGTCATCTGACACTCCGACCTGGAAAAAGTTTTGTGTCAGTGTTTGGTCTCTTCCCTGTGTTCGCCCAGAGGGATTTCATGGACTAGTAACAATAGTTGATTGCAAAAGCCCTATGGAGGCTCCATAGGACCGCATTCCCTGGAAGGTCTATCCCTGTGAGGAAGCCACCCTTAGCTGGGACAGCGTTTACCCTCCATGGGATATAACTCACTCGAGCAGGCTAGAATTGTGACAGGATACGGCTTACAAATGCTGCCAACACGGGACTCCTTACAGGCATCCAGAAACAGGTTACTTCTGGGTAACCAACGCTGCAAGTGTACCTGGGCTGGTATTCCTGACCTCTTCCTATGGATCAGGGTTGCTGTGGATGGATCCCCCTGGCCTATCATACTGGCCAGAGCTGCTGGGTAGTGGGCGGAGCAGTGGTTCCGGATGCTGGGTCCAACCGCAGAAACAGGCGGGAACGGATTAGATTTTGGGTCTAATCTGTAGGTCACAGGGATAGAGAAGTTTCCAAGCAGGTCTTTGAAGCAAGTCATGTTTATTTGCTCACTTGGTTGAAGGTACCAGGTCAGATGAAACCAGAACAATTTTCAATACAAGACAGTGCTTTTTATACAGATTTGGACACAGCCACAGGGTAAACCAGCCCCCTGAGGTCTGAGCTATTTTTAGAATCAGGATGCAGTTTGGTTACCCAAACATGGACTGGGCCAAAGATTAAAAAGCACATTAAACACTGACGGGCGATGAATAAAGCCCTCAATCCAGTGGGAACCCGTTTAGTCACAATCTACTTCAACCTTTCTTGTACAGGTCACACACTTCATCTTCATCCCAGAAAGGCTGCTACCAGCTTGGTGGCTCGTGCCTTCTAAAAATGGATCAGACAGCTGTTGAACTACCCTCTGAACCCCTCACACTACTGCGTTGGGTCATTCTAAATAGAGTACAATCACATTAGGACTAAGAATCAGTCAGTTTATGGTGGCCATTATCAGAGCTCGCTTCCAACTATGAACAGGAGCATCACCATCAACCCCACAGGAACAGGCTGGCTTTGCTAGGGGACAGTCTCACTGATGGTAAAAAAATCTTACTAGGTAATCTGGATTGTTTGGCTGCTTGTTTCTTTTCTTCTTGGCTGTGTGATACTAGTGCAGCTTCTCCTGCCATGTTGAGTGCAAGAAACTCCCTTGGCCAAGATATTTTCCTAGTACTACTGGGAGGTCATGCATAACTGCCACTGACCTCCTCACCAGCACACCCAGTCAAGAAAAAACAGCTACGGGAACTCCATGCTGGAATGTATTTGCCTCAGTCACTTTAGCTGTGTGACCTTGCAGAATCTTTGCAGGAATAACAAGGTGGTTGCTCAACAGTGACTTAGCACCTCCCCCAAATCTCTTGGTCCATCCTGAAAAGGTCCAAGTTAGACCAGCTGCAGGTGCCTTCACATGTTTTATAACGTCCGTGCCTCCGCACAAGTAACACCTTCCACTGAGTCACTGACGTTCTTGTCGCGCTACAATGGGCTGACAGGAGGGGAAACGGCCTCTGAGAACTCGCCTTTGTTGGTTAAGCAAGTCAGGCTACTGTACTCAGATAAGGGGCACGAGTCTGGGGTGCTTGTGTTGTAGGTCACTGCATCCTTACGTTTGGTAATTTACTAAACCCATAGCACATTTTCTCAGCCGGGGCTCCAATGGTCTCTGCTAACTGCCACGGATACTACAGAGATGGGTACTTCCTGGTCAAGGTGGAAGAAAGGGGTTGAGCAGTAGAGAGGTCATAGTCCTTTGGTACTGCTTGCTGCTTCTGCCAGTGTGGTCAGACAACCATATACTGGTCTGCTTACCTGCAGCTTCTCCCCACATGAAAGGATCCCAGTCAGAACCTGTGCATTTATCTACTAAACTGGTGGTTTAAGACTCTTCTTGACTTAAGAAGTCCATTTCTTCTTTTCTGGTCTGGGCTACAGGTCCTTTTAAGCATAAACCAACGATTAAAGTAGGGAGGCAAATTCCTCATTGGTGATGTGGCTGCCCTTGACTAAGAACATTTGCCTGTTAATCTCCAAAGAAAAGGGCTCCTTTTACTACATCATAGTTCATACAGTCCACGATAGGTATCTATGGCACATCCTTACAGTATGGAGACCAAAACCTTTACCCAATCCACCTGGGGTAAAGTCTGCAGGACAATGTTCTCAAGTTTTGGAGGTGTGGGTATCCCAGTCTGGGTACAGCCACTGGATACCTGTCCCTGGGTGCTGAAGGTTATGGTGCCACTCATATCTGCTATTCCCCCAAGTGCATTTTTTAGTTGATGAAATCACAAGGAGCTGGACGATCCATGGCTGGAAGAGCTGTATCTAGCGGTTGTGTGGACCTGATCCTTTGATAGCATTAGGCTCTCAGGGTTACTTTGACCCAGGTTGGAGTCATCTCTCTCTCTGCCAGACGCTCAACGTCCTTAGTCGCACCCTCTTTAAGTTCTTGGATGCTGCGGTAGTCGGGATGTCAATGCATTTTGCTCAAGTTCCCTCTCCGACATCTGGTCTCATATGTGTCCCACCCTGCTGTAGTTACTCCACTTCTGGGTAACTCTGCACTCCCAAGCTGAAGTCCTTAGGCAGCCACCTAAGGTTTATCCCACTGCCTCCATCAAAACCTATGACAGGATGGTCTTACTTTGCCAGCCTGTTGGTTTAACAGCTTTTGGGATTTCACAATCTGCCACTAACCTGTTATCATTGGTGAATTTCACTGCCACAGCCAGATCCTACTCATATTGTGTAAGTACCAAGCTCCCCTGAGGAAATTCGTTCAGCGAATGAAACGCGTTGGGCCATACCCATTTCGGGACGTCATACCGGAAATGCTGTGCGTTCCACTGCGGAACGCACGCTGTCGGCCACTCGGTCTCTCTACACACTGAATGTGGATTACCGCTGCAAGCGCCTTGAGCACTGTTGCTTGTAAACGGAACCTAGGGTTTTCTTGCTCATCAAGAACCACTAAAAAGGACATTGCTGGACTCTTTTTACCCAGCTGTGGACACTCGGTATATCAAGGTTTGTCACAGTCTGTATTCATATCGGACCTACCAAACCACTTTCCTCTCTTTTTATTGAGGTTTCCTGGGTCAACCTCATTGCAGCATTATTGGACTTTCATCCATGTTTTTTATTTGGTTAGTGACGGATTGGTCACTTATTGTATTGTGTTTTATCCATTTCCAGTTATTATTCTGTTATGCATAATTCAATGTTATAATGTTTTAGGTATTAAATGCATGTTATTTTACCATTTTATTTATCATCAACAACCACCCAGCTCCAATAGAACAACAGAGCAGTCATTACACCCTCTGAACAAACATGTAATTTCAATAGGGTCAATTGAGCGCTAACTATAAAATTTAATTGATTAAATCCCGCCTAGTCGGTCGCCCATGACAAGTTCCTCAGGATCTAGCGCCGGCTTAAAGCGGAATTCTGCTCCAGGAAGTTGGGCGCTAGATCCTGGAGGGCAGATGCTTGCTCCTGAAGTTGGGCGCTAGATCCTGGAGGGCAGATGCTTGCTCCAGGAAGTTGGGCGCTAGATCCTGGATGGCAGATGCTTGCTCCTGGAGGGCAGATGCTTGCTCCTGAAGTTGGGCGCTAGATCCTGGAGGGCAGATGCTTGCTCCTGAAGTTGGGCGCTAGATCCTGGATGGCAGATGCTTGCTCCTGAAGTTGGGCGCTAGATCCTGGATGGCAGATGCTTGCTCCTGAAGTTGGGCGCTAGATCCTGGATGGCAGATGCTTGCTCCTGAAGTTGGGCGCTAGATCCTGGATGGCAGATGCTTGCTCCTGAAGTTGGGCGCTAGATCCTGGATGGCAGATGCTTGCTCCTGAAGTTGGGCGCTAGATCCTGGATGACAGATGCTTGCTCCTGAAGTTGGGCGCTAGATCCTGGATGGCAGATGCTTGCTCCTGAAGTTGGGCGCTAGATCCTGGAGGGCAGATGCTTGCTCCTGAAGTTGGGCGCTAGATCCTGGATGGCAGATGCTTGCTCCTCTCCAGTCCCTGATTTGGTGATCAGAGAGTGGCTGCCCAAAACAACATTCCTGGGCGTCTTCTGCAAGCTTTGCTGAAGCAGGGTTCATCAACAACCCTGTAGGAGCATGGAAGCCATCTGGGGCAGTAGGACCCAGGTACACAATAGGTACACTACCAGTACGCGGTACTCATACAATATGTGTAGGATCTAGAATTCAGCACAGAAATGGTCAGGATTTAAATGTATTATTAGCGTAAAATTACCTCAAATTCCAGGTCCCGCGCTTCAGGTTTATTACAATCTAGACGTGTCAGCAGTGTTCAGGTGAAGCATCACCCTACTTAATAAACCATCTCTCTGTGCCTCATCTCAGACAATAATGGTATTTCCTATAACTCCTAGTGCAACTTTCACTAAACATTTTGCTTTATTTTTCTTGCTTGCGTCTGTTTTTCACCAAAGCTTTTATATCATTTAGACAGAGCAGTTTGTTTTTCTTGCCAATAATAATGATACAGTCACTAGCAATAAGCTTACCTTACTGGTCTGCATGGGAACCGCTATCTGTGGAGCAGTGAGGAGGGTCTGGGTGGGATGCAGAGCCTGGGGGTGCATGGGTCGCAGAGTAGTCTGGGGGAAGAGAGATATATATATCAGAGGGATGGAAAGAAACAACTGCTAATGTCCAAACACATAACTACTACAGACAAATCCAAAACTCCATAGACCGTGTTAGGATCCATATCTGTCTACCTACATCATTATCCACCCTGCTGAAATATACGCCTGGCTAACCCGCCGGTGTGGGACTCGCACCCCGAGCTATGAATCCCAGTAACCTATGAAGGGGGGGGGGGGGGAATTGTCATGTCAATGGAGAGGATTGGGGTGTCTTTTTGTTCTCCACTTGGAGTCAGGACAACATTAAATCTCATACAGACACTGCTATTACACAACAAAATATAAACTACACACAGACGGCAACACACTTACAAAGGGAAGGGAACGAATTATACTGGTGGGTTTCATCTTCGTAAAAGAAGTAAAACAAAGAGGCTGAACCTTGTGTCTTATTGGTGATAATAGAAATGTGGCAACAGATGTTATAAAGCCAATATTCTGACAACCTTCTGCAATTTAACACCGCCAAATTAATGTTCTAATCAAAGTAGGAACGATCGATGGGAAGAACTGGACAATAGGCAATAAGGGGCTGCCCCTTACAGTAGTCCTTTCACAGCAAGAACAGAAGCCAAGAGGAGTACATCAGAAAAGGCTAGAAGATAATCTTCATGCTAATCATGCGAATGAGACGGTCTCTCCATGCGGACATGAAGGCGTCAATTACCTAGAAGAAAACCGAGCAAAACTACTTTTCTCCAGGTGAAATACAGGAACCAGCTCCTTTACACAAGTACCTGAGCAACATTATCTATAACCAATAGGCAGATGCAGCAGAGAGAGGTATGTAACCTTAGTGTAGGAACCCATGAATGTAGTCACCTTGTCACAGTAGATGGGCAGTCACAACTCCATCAGAATATGCACTGAGAACCTCATGTTTATTTCAGATATAATATACACATATTACGCATGTCTCTTATTGTAATTAGTCTTGTTCTGTATTATGTAACATCCATGATGCACATTTTCATACTCTTGTCGAATTTGGGCATGTGGAGTTTTTGTTCCTGAAATCAAACTGCATCATCTTCCAACAGGTGCTGCAATCTGAAACAGATTCATATGTGTTATAGCACTGGCAATGTCCCCAAAATAATAATAAAAGATGAGACAAAACGCCAGCGGTTCTGTTTGGGGGGAGATACGGTATACTTTGGGCACCGTTATTCTTTATGATGGCAGGAGGTAGCTAGCTGAAAAGGGAGTATTGGAACAGAGTGCCAATGAAGAGATGGATCCTGGAAAAGGGCAACTGTAAAAATCCGGACAGATAATGGTGAAACGGACGTTGTCCAGATTTACAGAACAGTCAGTAAATGAGGAAAGTCACCAGACTGCTTTGTGGAACAATACAAATGGCAGCTAGTCCTGGTTACTGAATTCACAGAATGCGCCATGTCACAATGGAGAGCTATAACATTGTCATGTTGGGAAGTAGAGAGAGACAGTGAGATGGGAGCCATCTAGTCTTAAAGGAGACTGATGGGATGAAGGTCCAGTCTTTCTAAGCTGTGCCCTGGGGTCCTTGTTCTCCCACCAATGGGCACATTTAAGTTAATGTTGTTCTGTTTAAGGAGCATTTCTGAGGAGTTACACAACATGAAATACGCTAGACAAATACTGATGTGGACTCGGATAGCGCTATGGAATTCGCTGGCGCTATATAGATAAATGTTGATCTGGATGATGATCTGTGTCTAACTGATTTAACCATCTGCTCAGGCCTTTAAGGTAAGACTTTATAATTACTCACTGTGTTTCACGGTGTGAGGGATAATTCAGTGTTAGATATATTGAACCCTTTTGCTACGTCTTGGTGCCAGACACCACAGGACACCTTCAGAGGTCTTGTGGAATCCATGGGTTAGAGACATTTTGGCGGTACAAGGGGGACATGCACAATATTAGGCAGGTGGTTTTAATAGCTGAACCGTGTATATTAAAATATATATTACTAATAAATTAATAAAATAAAAGCCCTTTCCTGTTTCAGGAAGACAATGCCCCCGTGCACAGTCAGGTCCAGAGAGTGACTGGCTGGCAGAGAGCCCTGACCTCAGTTACATAGTACACCTTTGGGATGAATGGAAACGCTGACTGTGAGCCAGGTCTTAATGCCCAACATCACTAATGCTCTTCTTGCGGAGGTGTCCCATGACTGTTAGTGCTTGGGAAAGACTTGCCTTTAAAAGCTACAAAACTGCAGAGAAGAAAACTGGGAAGCAACTACAGCTATGAGGAGACTATCTCGGAGGCTGAAACATTCACTATAGATAGTATATCACAGGGCTCAGTCCTAGGTCCTCTGCTGTTCTCTATCTACACCACTTCTCTTGGAAAACTAATAAGCTCCTTTGGATTTCTGTATCATCTCTATGTGGATGATACACAAATCTATCTATCCTCTCCTGATCTCTCACCATGTGTCTTGTCTTGTGTTACTGACCGTCTTTCTGACATTTCATCTTGGATGTCCTCTCGCCAACTCAAACTCAATCTTTTAAAATCAGAATTAATAATATTCCCACCCACCAACAAGAGCATACCTGACATTTCTATCTCTGTTGATAACATGACCATAATTCCCACCCCACAAGCTCGCTGCCTAGGTGTAATCCTTGACTCACACCTATCCTTTGTTCCCCACATTGACTCTATATCTAAATCAGGTTACAGACATCTAAAAAACATTTCAAGAATACGCACATATCTGACACAAGACACTGCAAATAATTCATGCACTTATCTCCCGCATCAACTATGGTAATTTCCTCCTTACTGGTCTGCCCAAAAACACACTCACCCCTACGATCTATTTTGCAGGCAGCGGCTAGATTGATTTTCCTTGCAAATAGTTTTTCCTCTACTGAATCACTCTGTCACACTCTACATTAGTTATTGTTTTTTAACGAATTCAATATAAAATACTTTCACTAACCTACAAGGAAATCAACAAAACTGCACCAACATACATCTCCTCTCTTGTCTCAATATAGCTCCCAACTCAACACCTCCGTTCTGCACAAGATCTGCGTCTCTCATCCACTCTCATTACATCCTCCTATTAACAATTTCAGTAATTCTTTCGAGCTGCACCCATCTGTGGAATTCCCTCGCACCACAAGACTCTCCTCTGGTCTACAAACCTTCAAGTGTTCTCAGAAAATCACCTCTTCAGGTAAGCTTATAATATTCCTTAACCACCCTCTTAACCTTCCTAGGTTACCCTATTACCACCCTTTACACAGTTCACACAAGACAACACATGTAATATGTAGCACTTAACCTCCCAACGACCCATAGATTGTAAGTTTGTGAGCAGGGCCCTCATACCTCTCTGTCTGTATTACCCAGTATTGTGTATTACTGTGTTTGTCCCCAAATGTAAAGCGCTAAGGAATTTGCTGACCCGATATAAATAATGATGATGATGAGTGTAGGCTTTACTCCTATATTCACTTTGGAAATCAATTTTCTGTCTGAAGGCAGTGATGTGATGTGTGTATATATGTGTGTGTATATGTGTGTGTGTATGTGTATATGTATGTGTGTGTGTGTGTATATGTATGTATGTGTGTATATGTGTGTGTATATGTGTGTATGTATGTGTGTATATGTGTGTATATGTGTGTGTGTGTGTATATATGCGTGTGTGTGTGTGTATGTATATTTAAGGAATGAACCTTATGCTCATTTGCTGTCCAGCAAGACTACTTATTCTGGCTATCAGGCTGTCTGCACTCTATATATGAGTTACTTGAAAGTTTTCTTTTATTAATGAAACATCTTTTGGGCCGCTACTACCTACCAGTATACTGAATGTTATATTGATTGTTTTTTCACTTTTTAAATATTACAATTTATTAATAAAACTAGTAACTGATATCAGAACTCCCTAATTGTAGCGGTATCAGTAATTGTGGTGGTATCAGTAATTGTAGCGGTAGCAGTTCGTTGCCTCCTTCGGGAGCTATAGATATGTATTGGGTACAGTTATTTCATATTGTGTTTTTGTATAATATCAAGGTCTTTGTCCAATTTATATAGGATATGCTGCGGGTCCACTCACTGGCGCGGGTTGGGGAAGCTGGTTGGGGAAGCTGGCGCACGGAGGGTGGGGGGACAGATGCGGGAGCACTCGCAGGCGCACGGAGGGTGGGGGGACAGATGCGGGAGCACTCGCAGGCGCACGGAGGGTGGGGGGACAGATGCGGGAGCACTCGCAGGCGCACGGAGGGTGGGGGGACAGATGCGGGAGCACTCGCAGGCGCACGGAGGGTGGGGGGACAGATGCGGGAGCACTCGCAGGCGCACGGAGGGTGGGGGGACAGATGCGGGAGCACTCGCAGGCGCGCGGAGGGTGGGGGGACAGATGCGGGAGCACTCGCAGGCGCACGGAGGGTGGGGGGACAGATGCGGGAGCACTCGCAGGCGAACGGAGGGTGGGGGGACAGATGCGGGAGCACTCGCAGGCACGCGGAGGGTGGGGGGACAGATGCGGGAGCACTCGCAGGCGCACGGAGGGTGGGGGGACAGATGCGGGAGCACTCGCAGGCGAACGGAGGGTGGGGGGACAGATGCGGGAGCACTCGCAGGCGAACGGAGGGTGGGGGGACAGATGCGGGAGCACTCGCAGGCACGCGGAGGGTGGGGGGACAGATGCGGGAGCACTCGCAGGCACGCGGAGGGTGGGGGGACAGATGCGGGAGCACTCGCAGGCGCACGGAGGGTGGGGGGACAGATGCGGGAGCACTCGCAGGCACGCGGAGGGTGGGGGGACAGATGCGGGAGCACTCGCAGGCACGCGGAGGGTGGGGGGACAGATGCGGGAGCACTCGCAGGCACGCGGAGGGTGGGGGGACAGATGCGGGAGCACTCGCAGGCACGCGGAGGGTGGGGGGACAGATGCGGGAGCACTCGCAGGCACACGGAGGGTGGGGGGACAGATGCGGGAGCACTCGCAGGCGAACGGAGGGTGGGGGGACAGATGCGGGAGCACTCGCAGGCACGCGGAGGGTGGGGGGACAGATGCGGGAGCACTCGCAGGCACGCGGAGGGTGGGGGGACAGATGCGGGAGCACTCGCAGGCACGCGGAGGGTGGGTGGGGGGGGACAGATGCGGGGGCACTCACAGGCGCACGGAGGGTGGGGGGACAGATGCGGGAGCACTCGCAGGCGCACGGAGGGTGGGGGGGCAGATGCGGGAGCACTCGCAGGCACGCGGAGGGTGGGGGGACAGATGCGGGAGCACTCGCAGGCACGCGGAGGGTGGGTGGGGGGGGGACAGATGCGGGGGCACTCGCAGGCGCACGGAGGGTGGGTGGGGGGGGACGGGACAGATACGGGGGCACTCACAGGCTCATGGAGGGTGGGGGGACAGATACGGGGGCACTCGCAGGCGTGCAGAGGGTAACAGCCGTGGGGCACTCACAGAATCGGTGAACCCAGACTGCTGGTTGGCATGTTCAAGCTGCTTCTGGAGCGGAATCCCACTGCTTGGAGGCATGAAGCCTGAAGTGAAGAAAACCAGAAGCACACATTGGGATTAGATCACGAGAGAGAAAGAAGAACATGAATATACAGAGGGAAGATGGTGAGAGACACGTAGAACGACTTACCTGCATGAGCTCCTGTGTAATGACTGTGAACCGTGTACCCCGGTTGCTGATGAGATAGATACTGCATGCTCGGAAAAGCAGAGGGCCCTACAAAACAGAGAGGAACAATAAGATGCCGTAGCGAGAGAAAACCTCCCAATATTAAAACATATGTACCACACACAACTATTCCGACCTCTGATTGGCTGGCTCCCGGTGTAGTTTACAGGTCCGGCCTGACCTGCCCCAAAGCTGTGTTGTGATTGGCTTACGGTATACGGGCTGTGACCGGACTGGCTGGTTTGGTACTGACCATGCTCTGCAGCAGTTGGGCTGAAGGACGGCTGTGATGTGTAATGACGGCCCTGAGGAGAGGAGAGATGTACTGGTAAGGAGAAAATCAGCTACAGCCAGACGGACAGCGTCGGTGGAAAACTTACCGTTATAACCGGTGGTCCGAACATCTGCTTGGCCCGATCAGCCATAAGTGAGCTGTGTCTGGAATGACCTCCTGGACTCCCTGGAATCATGAGAAGACAAGGGTCATTTCTGAAGACCCTAGGGCAATATGTGAGCTGTTCTACAGAGAAAGAGACCAGACTATAGAGTCATATTATACATAGCGGGGAGCCGTTCTTACCTTGCATGTTAATGAGGTGGGTTCCTGTATGCATCACCATTCCCTGCTGGTAGGCGGCAGACGTCAGAGTGGTGAGGTCACTGCGCGGCAGAGGAAAACGTTAGAGACTGGAACGAACGCCAACTTCCGTCTACATTCATTCTGCTGCATCTATTCCCACTATACTCCAACGCCGCACCACATCCTCCTCCCAATCTCCTGCGCCGAACCACACCCAGCTCCCCTCTCAAATTCCATGCACCGCTATCATCTGAACCGCAAATTTCCAAGCTCTACATCCCGCTCTCCTCCCAATTCCCTGTGCCAAGCACCCCTCCCAATCTACATACGCCAAAACCCGCCCTCCTTCCAATCCCTCGCCTCCTGCCCAGCTCCACTCCCGATCCCCTGCTGCCCTCCCAATCGTCTGCTTTCATTCAATCGAATGTGTCCACTCTACCTCCAATCCCAAACGCCTCACGTTGCCCACAATCCCCTGCCACCACATCACACGGCTCTCTAATATCTTCCTGTCCTAAAAGAGCCCACAAGAGCCTGCACGCACTTCATCTCCAGAAGCACTCAAGCAGGACGTTGCCAAACTCACTTGCTGAAACCTACGAATCACTCTGCACCCCGTTCTTCGTCACAACCCCCAACCGAGTTTGCAATTTCCTCTCACAAATCACTTTGATCTCTGCAGCTCAGCTATCAAATTTTTCTTTATTCCCCAATTGCTCCCAAACTCACCTTTGCTCCTTCCTTCTCCGCTTTTCCTCCTCATGAAGGACCTTCTTTAGTTGCAAAAACAGTTGGTGCTTCTCTTCTTGTAATTTGTTCAATTTTTCCTGGAGTTTACTGATCTGCAGGAGACACAACACTGTATGAACATCTATTAAAGTGGAGAAATTTAGAAAACTTTGTACTGAGAATGTTCAAACTACTGCACTTTGTGAAGAACTAACATCAACACGATAAAATGTAATAAAATGTATTGAGTCACTACATAGAAAGAGCTTTACACCCTAAATGGGGCATCAGTAGGACAAAGATCTCTTTGGTGAAAAATGAAGGGACAACAGCAAGATCACCTTTTATCTAGGCACTAAATAGATTGACATGTAGAGGCAAGAATGGAGCAGTTAACACCTTTCCCACTAGGAGGGATACTTTCTTGGACCTTTGCTTTGATATTATTCATAACCCTAAAAATGGGGGTCATTATTAGTGTTTAGACTGTAAGCTCCACTCCGGAAAGCACTGTCAGATTATATTCTTTGTACAGCGCTGCGTAATATGCTAGCGCTATATAAATAAAGGTTAATAAATAACATTATAGAATATTAAATACAAAGTAGAAGATTAAACAAGTTACAGAACTTCCGGTGACCATTCAGTGTCCGAGTCAGTGATGGGCAACAGACGGCCCGTCGGGCCTCCCCTGCAGCCCCCAGCTCCTTCCTGATTTGATGCCACTAACAAGCCCCAAAAGGGAGAGGAGACAGGAATAACAATCACAACAAGAAATAAAATAGGAAAAAACAGATAAACAAGAGCGTAAAAGGAAGAACGTCCAGCATCCCGCACGGAGTCAGAGAAAATGATTGAGCACAACCATCCTATGAGGACAATGGGTTAAACTTGTAGAATCTGGTAAATGGCTGCTCAGTAGAAGCACCATGCCACGCCACCCAGGAGACACCCACAAACCTAGCAGAATGAGCCCTCACATTCTGCCCCTATGTAAATATAGCGGATTAACGATATAATCCACCTGGCAACAGCCTGCTGGAGGCTGGACAGCCCCTTCTGTGGGCGTCTAGAGAACCACACAGCCATCTATTTGGTTGCCATATTCAGTCCTATTGACATAAATCCTGAGAGTTCTGACCACAGCCAAAGAATGGAGAGACCCCTCTTTATCCTGGAATCTACCATGATGGAAGGCCGGGACCATTATATCTTGGTAAAGGGTGCAACCTGGAAAAAAGGCTTAGTGAGAAATGAGAAAGGGAGACTTACAGAAAAGAGACCCCAGCTCAGAAACTCACCAAGCTATAGAGACAGCCAGGAGAATAAACAGTCCTCCATGTCAAGAATTTGAGATCCCATTCCAATGGCTCAAATGAATGATGCTGCAAAGCAGTGAGCACCAGGTTAAAGTACCAAGGAGCCACCCGAGGAGTGTACGCAGCACTCCCTGTGGGAAGGTCTGTACCTCTGGTACTGAAAACGGACAATGCAGATACCTGAACCTTCAGGGAGCTAAGCCTCAAGTCCTCATCCAGTCACAAGTGTAGGAAACCTAGCAACCGTGCTAACCAGAAGGAAGAGGTGGCATACTCCATACTCTTTTCGCTCACACCCGAAGCCCGTTTGCAAGCCTTTAACATAAACTGCTCAATGTAAGGCTCCCATCTGTCCACTAGCTGCTGGAAAACATCTGGGTGTAGAGACCACTTGTGACAGCATGGACCTCTTATGCCACCTTGTCTGTGTGTTCTGGTCGACCGGTTGGGCTTGCCACAGTCCATTTTCTTTATCCCAACTTTCACTCCTCTAACTACAGTAGAAGGGGCTTGCTGCCATCACTAGCCTCCTTTCCCGCCAACTAGAACCAGTTCCTTCTGGGTAACTATTGCTGCTAGTGTACCCCCTTGTTGGACACCTGGCTGGTACCACTAACCTATTCCTTTAGATCAGGGCTGCTGTGGATGGTTCCCACTGGCCAGAGCTGCAAGGTAGCGGCAGAGCGTTGGTACTGGAATGCTGGGTCCCAACCTCAGAACAGCCAGCAAACAAGTTAGATTAGTCTAATCTATAGGTCACAGGAATTGCTGCAGGTAAGTATTCGCCAAAACAGGAATTTGAAGCAGTGATGTTTTATTAGCTCAAGTGTCTTAATAAGGAGTTACATACACTAGTGATCTCCAGAACTACAGATGGAGTAACAATACTACATTAATGATCAAACAGTCTGCTTTTTATACAGATTTACACAGATACCCTGGCAGCAGGTAATCCAGCCTCCTGCCCCTCTAACCAATCCAGATGCTTCATGCAGCCTGCACATAAATCAGCCTGGAGGGGTTTAACACTTTTTTACATTGCTGCTAGCGGCACCACTACTTCTGAGGTTT
Organism: Mixophyes fleayi; assembly: GCF_038048845.1. Taxonomy (NCBI): domain Eukaryota; kingdom Metazoa; phylum Chordata; class Amphibia; order Anura; family Limnodynastidae; genus Mixophyes; species Mixophyes fleayi. Next base: position 800,558 of record NC_134405.1, on the reverse strand, counting down.
TATACTGAATGATTACCATCAGGATATAACATTTTCCCTAATCTTGCTTTTAACACAATTTAACTTTCAAATCTAAAATGAATCTATGATCACTTACATCCCGAGTCTTACACACATAAGAAGTTTACCAGCAAGTCTAATTCGTTGTTGGACTGGACATTCACCGCCCTCTCTCTTAGGATGACCTGAGCATATGCGTTGGAAATCGCCCTGTGTTCCAGTAAATTTATTGGAAGATTTGCCTCATATGGAGCCCAAAGTCCCTGAAGACGGTGCCCCAGTCCCTGAGGTTGGCATCTGTGGTAACCAGAATCCTATCCCATATGGTAAATGCTCAACCCCTGTTGAGGTGATTGGTCGTTAACCACCAAGGCGACTGGCGCACCAGGGGAGACAGTTTGATTCAGTGATTGGTCAGCTGCAAGTGAGAGTCATTCTACTTTGAGATTTGTTTGTTCTGAAACTCCCTGGATCGGAACCTTGCGAACTGCACCACCTGGAAGGTGGAGATCATCTTGCTTAATAGGAGAAGTGCACTGATACCAGTCTGTGGTTCAGGGGGGACTTGACCAATACCTGCAGGGAGAGAATCTTGTCCTCTGGCAGTTGAACTCTCTCAACGGGACTGTCAAACAGTAACAACAAGACCACCATTTGTTGGGAAGGAATCAGATTGGATTTTTTTTAAAAATGAATGACCCAACCATGTGATTCCAAGGTTCATGTCGTCTCTCAGACATGGGCCTGAAGCAAGGACGGAGAAGCCGCTTGATCATGAGGTTGTCCAGGTAGGAGATGATAGCTACTCCCCTGGATCTCAGTAGGGCTACCATGACCGACATAATCTTGGTAAAGACTCTCGGAGCTGTGAAGAGACCAAAAGGTTGGGCTCGGAATTGGAGGTGTTGGGTCGGTACAGCAAACCTCAGATTGGAACATGTAGGTAGGAATCTTAGATGTATAACATAAAATACCCCATTCCATGCTGTTGATTACAGACAGGAGACATTACATCTTGAATTTCTCAGGGTGACATTCAGAGATTTTAAGTTTAAGATGGACTGGAATGACCTGTATGAACACCAAACCTTTCTGGCCTTCCAGAAATGGGATCACTATGGCGGAAGAAGCCCATGGTTTGGATGGCTTCCCGCAGGGCCCGAAGTTTTACTGGATCTCTGTGAAGACCTGTGGTGATTAACCTGTTCTTTTGGGAGGGTAGAGTGGGTGCTCAAAGGATCTATAGTAGGTGGAACTACTTGTCACAGGAACCCAGGGGCCCCCCATGTGGGAAGAATGCCCATCATGCTGTTTGTCTGCTGGTTTGGGAGCTGAACGTCTAGGTGCCCATGATGTCCCTCGAGAAAGGGGGAACCTGACCTCTAGAAGACTTGCTCCTTGCCTTACTAGTGAAAGGAATAAAAAGTAGGCCAGTGAACATTTGTGTGAAGAAAAGAACTCTTCCCTCCTATAGCCATTGAGATGATTTTGTCCAGCTCAGGATCAAACAGACCCTTGTCTTTTTAACCTGCCAGGCCCGCAGCCAGAGGGCTCGGCCTTAGATTACCACTGGGGCTAGCGTCAATTTCGGCTTCCCCTAGGTACATGTAAGCCTCACTAATGGTCCACCAAAGTAAGGAAGTCCACCCTGGGTGTTCCCGATTGCAGCCCCTCTGCCAACTGTTTTGATCACTTCTCCACCGCCTTATATACCCAAGCCGTGGCTAAATTTGGTCTAACACCCTGCAACTGTAAAAATTGATTTTAGGGAAACCACAAGCTTTCTATTTGTGCTATTTGTAAAGTTAGCAGCATTAGGGAATAGGATTGAGCTTGTTTTTGTCAGACGAGCTACGGGAGCATCTACCAGAGAAGGAAATATCCATTTTGTCATGTCAGCACTAGGAAGTGGATAGAGGGATTTTAAGCGGCATGAAACCTGGAACCGGCGGTCCGATTTAACCCATGTTACACACAATAGGTTCTCCAACTGAGGTGACGAGGGGAAAGAAACAACCTCTTTAACAGTGAATTGTCCAGGTTCTCAGAATCCTCACTGTCCTGAATATTTAGTACCTGCTGAACGGCACACACTCAAGCCTCCAGTCCCTGCGCACTTCCTGGACCCTCTTAGGTGAACGAAGAAGCCTCTGGATCCCCCCCCCCCATGTTTCCCCCTCCTCCTGGGAGAAGTTCCAGACGACTGTAAAAGGTTTTGGACGTGGACGCAGGATCCAAAATATTGTCCAAGGTTGAGACCTGCACCAGACCCTGCACAGACTTAACCAGATCCTGAGTCAATGCGGACGTGTCAAAAGCAGCAGTGGAAGGACTTTAAGCTCCCTGCCCCTTAGATCCAGAAGAAAATTTTTGTAAGGACCCAGAAAGAGAAGCTGAGGAAGGAGGATTCCTGCTCAGCTGGCGACGAGCAGATGAGAGTTCTGTCACCGCCAGGGTAAAAGACCGTGCAAAGGGTGGCTCTGCCACCTCTGTAGGAGCCCCCACAGATGAGCATGGACACTGGTATTCCACCAAACACGCCACAGAAAGTGCTTCCTGGCCAGACCATGCAGACGTTCACAGGATACAGGGTAAATGGTAGCATGTATCCTCCAGCAGCCTCTTGCAGTCAGTGCTCTAAAGTAGTAATCTCAGTATCTTTCAAAGTCTTATCCTCCTGCTGTATTACCAAAGCGATTAGCTAGACAGTTACGGTGTCGCCCAGACTGGGTTACTGGCTCACACAAACCCTGTCCTGGTAGGGTTTCCTCCAGCGGCACCACGATGCTTGGCCCAGAGTCCATTTCGCTGATGTCTTGTACATCAGGATCCTCCAAGCTAGAATATCTCTATTGACATTCTGCTCTCCCTATATTCTTCGCTCTATACACAGGGAGTAGGGTCAAGTGTCTCAATCCTCCCCCTTACAGCAGAGGTCTGGACACTTTAGCTGTTAGACATACAGTCTCTGTTACCTTGATTATACAATGACTGAATTAGCCATTTGGCTGAATATACTAAACTAAGGGTTACAATATAGCATCAAGGAATGACACTTCATATTTGCATGAAAAAACAAGGCAAGACGATGTGTCAAGACATTTGACACATAGTATCTGCCACATTACACAATCTGAGTCTGTGACAATAACAATTATATTGATACATATTAATACATTTCCCACTGCTATTTCAGCCAGTATATTACTGTGTAGGCACATTGCATATATCTAAAATTTCTAATCTCATTACCTCGAAGATTACCTGTTGACCAAGCTAATTAACATGGGCTGCCAGCTAGCTATGTCAAGCCCCTCAACCATAGTTTTGATTGCAAACAGATTTAAGCCACACCTCACAACAATGGACATTTGAGACAAATGGTAATTACCTTACCTAACAAGCATAAAAGTAAAAGCAGAGAGAGGAGATAAGAACACAGCTCACCACCCCCAAAAGAATCCCCCTGCAGAAATAGGGTCTGACGGGAAGGAGACAGGAGCTACTGCTGAGTCAAAGATGGCTGCTGCTCCCATGCTAGCTCTGTGTCGTTGTGGAGGGTTTGCCAGAGTAGAAAGCCTGTCAAGGAGGAGGTCTTGTACAGGGATTGCATCTTCCCTAGGGCCCAACAATGCAAGGAGGCTGCCATCACTAGGACACCCCCCTGAATCTCTCTGCAGCCTAGTGAGGAGTTGCCTGTAAGGGAGCCCTCACTTGGTCTATGGACCTTGCAGCCTCTGGAGCAGGATCAGGCACGGTGGGGTGGGGGGCTCATTAAGTTTCTGGAGAAGGGAGACACCTACCTTATCACCACACATCCAGATCATGGTCTGTGCAGATGCAGTGCCCGATGGCAGCAGCCGTGGGGGTCCCGGTCACAACATGTGTTGGAAATGACCAGGTCCCCTCCGGAGGCATATACACGTTGGAAGCGGGCAGGCAGCATGAGGAGTAACAATCTCTGTACCTTCACTGCCCACTCTGTGCACCCACTATGGTCGAGCGGGTGCTCCAAAATGAACTAGAAAACTAATAGAGGGGGAGTAGCTTGAGCTTTTGCCGGTTACTTTAAAGTGCCCAAGCTCCATTTCACTGCACTCTATACCCCAGCGTCCTCCTAGGATGAAGGAGTAATTTATGATAAGCTTTGTAGAGAGTCTGGGAATTAACTCTTGAAGGCCCAGTGTTTATAGGAGACTAATTATTGACGCTGCTGTCCATGTCTTTAAATTGGGTGGGTAAACAATGCCACAATGGGAGGTAAATATTAGTGTGACTATAGGAAACAATATGTCACACAAAGGTTGAAATTACAAATTTATCCAGTGATTGGGATCTGGAAGAGAATTTACAGTATGGGAATTTCAGGCCTCAGGGATAATATGTCTCCACATACACCCACAGCCAGGTGGTCCTTCCAGAACTAGAGGTTAGGCAGTGGAGGTCCAGCAAGGAGATGACCCAGGGGCTGGCTCTGGCGGAATATCACACACACAAACACATTATAGTTCCTTATTTCACCTGTTCCCGAGTCTCCTCCAGGGACATCCTCTCCTCCATTTCTTTCTTTCTTCTCCTCTCCTGTTCATCCCGCAGCTTCTGTTCCATCATTTTATCCACCTCCTCCTCCTCTGCAAAACAAAATCCATCCACCAATAGGTGTAAAATCAGTAGGCTCCATCATATGTTCAAAAACTGCCAACTCTGTCCTCTCCAACACACAAACCACCTGGTCTCAACCTTTCCCTCCACATGGTCTCAATCTTTTCCCACCTTAATCATCCCCCACCACCTGGAAAACACCGGGCGTCGGCCTTTCCCCCTCATCCCCCAGCACCTAAAGGCGCCGGCCCTCGGCTTTTCCCCCCTCATCCCCCAGCACCTGGATGTCCCCCTCATCCATCACCCCCCATCACATAAAAGCGCCGGCCCTCGACCTTTCCCCCTTCATGCCCCACCACCTAAAAGCTCCGGCCCACGACCTTTCTCCCCTCATCCCCCACCACCTAAAAGCACCGGCCCACGACCTTTCTCCCCTCATCCCCCACCACCTAAAAGCACCGGCCCACGACCTTTCCCCCCTCATCCCCCACCACCTAAAAGCACCAGCCCTCGACCTTTCCCCCCTCATGCCCCACCTCCTAAAAGCGCCGGCCCATGACCTTTCTCCCCTTATCCCCCACCACCTAAAAGCACCGGCCCACGACCTTTCCCCCCTCATCCCCCACCACCTAAAAGCACCAGCCCTCGACCTTTCCCCCCTCATGCCCCACCTCCTAAAAGCGCAGGCCCACGACCTTTCCCCCCTCATCCCCCACCACCTAAAAGCACCAGCCCTCGACCTTTCCCCCCTCATGCCCCACCTCCTAAAAGCGCAGGCCCTCGACCTTTCCCCCCTCATCCCCCACCACCTCAAAGCACCGGCCCACGACCTTTCCCCCCTCATCCCCCACCACCTAAAAGCGCCGGCCCTCGGCCTTCCCCATTCATCCGTCATCCCCCACCACCTAGAAACACCGGGCCTTGGCCTTTCCCCCCTCATCTGTCAGCCCCAGACTGCTCACCCTGCCTCTTGCGTTCTCTCTCCATCATCACGTGCCTGTGAAGAGCTCGAGCCATTGTGTTGGACAGTTTGGGTCTCTCCAGAAGAGCCGGCATGGTGAAAGGCAGAGTCGAAACTACAACAAAATATAAAGATGAAGATGAAAAATTGAGGTCCATACACAGCAATAAAGACATAGGAGTTCAGGGAGATGAGGGAATTCCTAGTGAGGTAGATGGGGATACACTGGGGGCAGTAGGTCTTGGGGTATCTCATAGGGAAATAGAGAGAACCCTGGGGGGGAGGGGGTAATACCAGGCACCATCATATAATGTACAGAATAATAGGGGGCAGTCAGGAAGACGGGGATACACTGGGGGCAGTGGGTCTTGGGGTATCTCATAGGGAAATAGAGAGAACCCTGGGGGGGGGTAATACCAGGCACCATCATATAATGTACAGAATAATAGGAGGCAGTCAGGAAGACGGGGATACCCTGGGGGCAGTGGGTCTTGGGGTATCTCATAGGGACACAGAGAGAACCCTGGGGGGGGGGGGGGGGGAGTAATACCAGGCACCATCAGATAATGTACAGAATAATAGGGGGCAGTCAGTAAGATGGGGATACCCTGGGGGCAGTGGGTCTTGGGGTATCTCATAGGGACACAGAGAGAACCCTGGGGGGGGGGGAGGGGGTAATACCAGGCACCATCATATAATGTACAGAATAATAGGGGTCAGTCAGTAAGATGGGGATACCCTGGGGGCAGTGGGTCTTGGGGTATCTCATAGGGACACAGAGAGAACCCTGGGGGGGGGAGGGGGTAATACCAGGCACCATCATATAATGTACAGAATAATAGGGGGCAGTCAGTAAGATGGGGATACCCTGGGGGCAGTGGGTCTTGGGGTATCTCATAGGGACACAGAGAGAACCCTGGGGGGGGGAGGGGGTAATACCAGGCACCATCATATAATGTACAGAATAATAGGAGGCAGTCAGTAAGACGGGGATACCCTGGGGGCAGTGGGTCTTGGGGTATCTCATAGGGACACAGAGAGAACCCGGGGGGGGGGGGGGGGGAGTAATACCAGGCACCATCATATAATGTACAGAATAATAGGGGGCAGTCAGTAAGATGGGGATACCCTGGGGGCAGTGGGTCTTGGGATATCTCATAGGGACACAGAGAGAACCCTGGGGGGGGGGGGGGAGGGGGTAATACCAGGCACCATCATATAATGTACAGAATAATAGGGGGCAGTCAGGAAGACGGGGATACCCTGGGGGCAGTGGGTCTTGGGATATCTCATAGGGACACAGAGAGAACCCTGGGGGGGGGGGGAGGGGGTAATACCAGGCACCATCATATAATGTACAGAATAATAGGGGGCAGTCAGGAAGACGGGGATACCCTGGGGGCAGTGGGTCTTGGGATATCTCATAGGGACACAGAGAGAACCCTGGGGGGGGGGGGGGGAGGGGGTAATACCAGGCACCATCATATAATGTACAGAATAATAGGGGTCAGTCAGGTAGACGGGGATACCCTGGGGGCAGTGGGTCTTGGGGTATCTCATAGGGACACAGAGAGAACCCTGGGGGGGAGGGGGGTAATACCAGGCACCATCAGATAATGTACAGAATAATAGGGGGCAGTCAGGAAGACGGGGATACCCTGGGGGCAGTGGGTCTTGGGGTATCTCATAGGGACACAGAGAGAACCCTGGGGGGGGGGGGGGGTAATACCAGGCACCATCATATAATGTACAGAATAATAGGGGGCAGTCAGGAAGACGGGGATACCCTGGGGGCAGTGGGTCTTGGGATATCTCATAGGGACACAGAGAGAACCCTGGGGGGGGGGGGGAGGGGGTAATACCAGGCACCATCAGATAATGTACAGAATAATAGGGGGCAGTCAGGAAGACGGGGATACCCTGGGGGCAGTGGGTCTTGGGGTATCTCATAGGGAAATAGAGAGAACCCTGGGGGGGGTAATACCAGGCACCATCAGATAATGTACAGAATAATAGGGGGCAGTCAGGTAGACGGGGATACACTGGGGGCAGTGGGTCTTGGGGTATCTCATAGGGACACAGAGAGAACCCTGGGGGGGGTAATACCAGGCACCATCATATAATGTACAGAATAATAGGGGGCAGTCAGGTAGACGGGGATACCCTGGGGGCAGTGGGTCTTGGGATATCTCATAGGGACACAGAGAGAACCCTGGGGGGGGGGGGGGGGTAATACCAGGCACCATCAGATAATGTACAGAATAATAGGGGGCAGTCAGGTAGACGGGGATACCCTGGGGGCAGTGGGTCTTGGGGTATCTCATAGGGACACAGAGAGAACCCTGGGGGGGGGGGGGAGGGGGTAATACCAGGCACCATCATATAATGTACAGAATAATAGGGGGCAGTCAGTAAGATGGGGATACCCTGGGGGCAGTGGGTCTTGGGATATCTCATAGGGACACAGAGAGAACCCTGGGGGGGGGGGGGAGGGGGTAATACCAGGCACCATCATATAATGTACAGAATAATAGGGGGCAGTCAGGAAGACGGGGATACCCTGGGGGCAGTGGGTCTTGGGATATCTCATAGGGACACAGAGAGAACCCTGGGGGGGGGGGGGAGGGGGTAATACCAGGCACCATCATATAATGTACAGAATAATAGGGGGCAGTCAGGAAGACGGGGATACCCTGGGGGCAGTGGGTCTTGGGGTATCTCATAGGGACACAGAGAGAACCCTGGGGGGGAGGGGGGTAATACCAGGCACCATCAGATAATGTACAGAATAATAGGGGGCAGTCAGGAAGACGGGGATACCCTGGGGGCAGTGGGTCTTGGGGTATCTCATAGGGACACAGAGAGAACCCTGGGGGGGGGGGGGGGGGGTAATACCAGGCACCATCATATAATGTACAGAATAATAGGGGGCAGTCAGGAAGACGGGGATACCCTGGGGGCAGTGGGTCTTGGGATATCTCATAGGGACACAGAGAGAACCCTGGGGGGGGGGGGAGGGGGTAATACCAGGCACCATCAGATAATGTACAGAATAATAGGGGGCAGTCAGGAAGACGGGGATACCCTGGGGGCAGTGGGTCTTGGGGTATCTCATAGGGAAATAGAGAGAACCCTGGGGGGGGTAATACCAGGCACCATCAGATAATGTACAGAATAATAGGGGGCAGTCAGGTAGACGGGGATACACTGGGGGCAGTGGGTCTTGGGGTATCTCATAGGGACACAGAGAGAACCCTGGGGGGGGTAATACCAGGCACCATCATATAATGTACAGAATAATAGGGGGCAGTCAGGTAGACGGGGATACCCTGGGGGCAGTGGGTCTTGGGATATCTCATAGGGACACAGAGAGAACCCTGGGGGGGGGGGGGGGGGGTAATACCAGGCACCATCATATAATGTACAGAATAATAGGGGGCAGTCAGGTAGACGGGGATACACTGGGGGCAGTGGGTCTTGGGGTATCTCATAGGGACACAGAGAGAACCCTGGGGGGGGTAATACCAGGCACCATCATATAATGTACAGAATAATAGGGGGCAGTCAGGTAGACGGGGATACCCTGGGGGCAGTGGGTCTTGGGATATCTCATAGGGACACAGAGAGAACCCTGGGGGGGGGGGGGGGGGGGTAATACCAGGCACCATCAGATAATGTACAGAATAATAGGGGGCAGTCAGGGATACCCTGGGGGCAGTGGGTCTTGGGATATCTCATAGGGACACAGAGAGAACCCTGGGGGGGAGGGGGTAATACCAGGCACCATCATATAATGTACAGAATAATAGGGGGCAGTCAGGTAGACGACTACAGGGAACCTTATATCAGGGGATTCCCCCAGGGAGGGGATTAGAGACCACTTGGATCACAGGACTAAGGGTCACCTCTTGTTGTCAAAGCCACAGTCAGGAAATGTCAAAGAAATCTCCCTCACAGAGCTCAGCGGGAAGCGGCCTCTTCCGGTCCCACAGCTTTACTCCATGACACTTCCCGTAGCCTGGTGTCCGCACGTCACCACCGCCAACCACACGCCCAGCTTCCGCCAACCATGCGAACAGCTTCCGCCAACCACACGCCCATCTTCCGCCAACCACACGCACAGCTTCCGCCAACCACACGCACAGCTTCCGCCAACCACACACCCAGCTTCCGCCTCCCTCTGTCAGAGTCGTCTCCCTGGTGACGTCGCAAAGTGCCGGGGCTGCTGCCGTAAAGCGGCTGTCATGGCGGAGCTGCACCCCCGCACCGGGAAGCTGGTGATCCTCAGTAACGGAAACCGAACGGCTACCCGGAAACAACCGGCCCAGGAATTCAACCAGGGCCTGGTGCTTAGTTCCCGGCCGCTGGGACCCGGAGAGGTCTTCACCGTCCGCTTGGACCGCAAGGTGGGGGTGGGGGTCCTCCATGTACCCGTATAACCCCCCCCCCCCATATATATATATAACCCCTCATATACTGATATATACCTCCTCATATACTGATATATACCTCCTCATATACTGATATATACCTCACTATATCCTGTGTGTGTATATATAATACCACTACCCCCCTCCATGTACTCATATAACCCCCCAGATATATACCTCATATACTGATATATACCCCCCTCCATGTAGTCATATAACCACCATACATGTACCCTCATATGCTGCTATATACCTCACTATACCGGTGTAATTAGTCCCCAGTACACCCCTTGATCCTCCCTCCTGTATACTAGTATTCCCCACTCGATCCTCTATATATCCTATAGTGTTCCATCACTATATACAACACTATATGTGTATGTGTATAATAAATATATATATATAAATAACCACTACCCCCCTCCATCCTGTGCAGAATAATCAGGTATATCGGAATAATGATTTCATGGGATCATCATAATTCTGACATACAACCTCCTCATCCACAGATCTCTATTACTTAGTCCCACTATTATTAGTACGAGTTCTCTGTTATTCTCAGGTCCTCTGACCTTTGTTCCCATTATTCCCAGTTGTCCGTTGTGTTGTTGGTTCCTTCTCCGGTGGGTTATGTTTAGTCACCATGAAACCTATAAGCTGTTACATGTAAACATCTCACATCCTCTACCTCTAGATGAACTCGTGGAGCGGCTCCATGGAGATCGGCCTGACCACACAAGACCCGTCTCTTCTGGACTTTCCCAGCAGTGCCACCGGTCTGAAGGGCGGCTCCTGGATAGTGTCCGGCTGCTCGGTGCTAGAAGATGGTCACTCCATCCTGGAGGAATATGGACAAGATCTGGATCAGCTGGGGGAGGGAGATCGTGTGGGGGTTCAGCGTACCCTCTCCGGGGAGCTCCATCTTTGGGTTAATGGCAGAGACTGTGGAATGGCAGCTACTGGGATCCCACCTGGAGTGTGGGCTGTGGTAGATCTGTATGGAAAATGCACTCAGATCACTGTACTGTCCTGTCAGCAACCCCCTGAGGAGGAAGAGGAAGACCTGGAGGAGCAGGAGACAGGTGAGGGAGAGCTTCCCAGTTTACCTGGAGCACTGCTCACTGTATTACCCCTGTCCCCGCTGCTGACCCTGTACCCGCTGCTGACCCTGTCCCCGCTGCTGACCCTGTACCCGCTGCTGACCCTGTCCCCGCTGCTGACCCTGTCCCCGCTGCTGACCCTGTCCCCGCTGCTGACCCTGTACCCGCTGCTGACCCTGTACCCGCTGCTGACCCTGTACCCGCTGCTGCCCCTGTCCCCGCTGCTGCCCCTGTCCCCGCTGCTGCCCCTGTCCCCGCTGCTGCCCCTGTCCCCGCTGCTGCCCCTGTCCCCGCTGCTGACCCTGTCCCCGCTGCTGCCCCTGTCCCCGCTGCTGCCCCTGTCCCCGCTGCTGCCCCTGTCCCCGCTGCTGACCCTGTCCCCGCTGCTGACCCTGTCCCCGCTGCTGCCCCTGTCCCCGCTGCTGCCCCTGTCCCCGCTGCTGACCCTGTCCCCGCTGCTGACCCTGTCCCGTTGAAAGGAGTGCAGTGGGTAAATTTTATGAAGCTGCGGGTTTGAAAAGTGGAGATGTTGCCAGTAGCAACCATTCAGATTCTACTTATCATTTAAGTATATTCTGATTGGCTGCTATAGGCAACATCTCCCCTTTTTCAAACCTGCAGCTTGATAAATTTGCCCCAAGGAAAGGTGGGAAAAAATAAAATGTGCAATGCTAAAAAGAACAGACCTTTGTATCAGAAAGGTTAGGAAAAGGAAACCAGTGTGGATTGCAAATGAAGTAGCAAGTATTGAGAAAGCAAGATGTTCTTTAGGAAATATAAGCAGACTCCGAATAATGAAGACAAAGAGGTGGATCTTGTTATACAGAAGGAGGCTAAGGGGGGGATCTGATGTACAAAGGCACAAGCTGAAGAGAATATGGCCCAGTCAGTAGGTAAAGGGGGCAAAACTTTTTTTTAGGTATATAAGTGAAAGAAGAAAAACAAAAGGAGGAATAATTAGACTAAAGACCGAGAGTGAGAGTCTTGTTGAGGGAGACAAGGTAATAACAGATCATTACACAAAGTGGAAGCAAGGAAGAGGCAACTACAGACCAGTGAGTCTTACATCAGTAGTAGGAAACACTCTTAAAAGAAAGAGTTGTAGAATATCTCATATCTAGTAACTTACAGGATCCCAAGCAGCAGGATTTACCGGGAGGAGATCATGTCAAACATATCTTACTGACTTTTTTGTCTGGGTGACTAAAGTAATAGATCAAGGGGGAGGCATAGATGTAGCTTATACAGATGTTAGTAAGGCTTTTAACACTGTCCCACATTGCAGACTATTAAATAAACCTGAAAGCTTGGGATTGGATTCATAGACGGTTGAATGGATAATATCTTGGATGCAGGATAGAAAACAGAGTTATAGTAAATGGAGTAAGTACATTCACAGGAGGGAAAGGTCACCAGTGGAGTACCCCAAGGATCTGTACATGGACCAGTGCTTTTTAATATCTTTATTGCAGACATTGCAAATGGTATTGAAGGGATAGTATGTGTTACTGAAGATGACACAAAGATATGTAACAGGGTAGACACCAGGAGGGGTAAAACAAATGATTGATGATCTAGGTAGACTAGAGGAAGAGAGTGGTAACTACAGGTTAATGCCAATAAATGCAAAATCATGCACTTGGGTCTCAAAAACCCAAAGGCTAAATATAGTATTAATGGCACTATAATGGAAGAAGAAAGGGATCTAGGAGTCACTATTTCAGGTGACCTAAAGGCAGGTAAGTAATGTAACAAAGCAATGAGGACGGTAAGTCAGATGCTTGGTTGTATAGGGAGAGGAATCAGTAGCAGAAAGAAAGAAGTAATAATACCCCTGTATAGGTCATTGGTACGGCCTCATCTAGATACTGTGTTCTGGAGATATGGCCTCTGGAACTGAAGGGTATAAATACATTACAGACTGTACAAAGAAGGACAACTAAAATAGTGCATGGTCTACAGCACAAAACTTACCCAGAAAGACTAAAAGATCTTATTATTATAGTTTTGAGCAGAGAAGGGAACGGGAGACATGATAGAAACTTGTATATATATCAGGGTTATAACAAGGTGCAGGAGGGAAACATTCTACAAAGGAAGAGAAGTATTAGAACACGAGGACATGTACTGACACTGGGGGGAAGAGAAGTATTAGGACACGAGGACATGTACTGACACTGGGGGGGAAGAGAAGTATTAGAACACGAGGACATGTACTGACACTGGGGGGAAGAGAAGTAGTAGAACACGAGGACATGTACTGACACTGGGGGGAAGAGAAGTAGTAGAACACGAGGACATGTACTGACACTGGAGGGAAGAGAAGTATTAGAACACGAGGACATGTACTGACACTGGGGGGAAGAGAAGTATTAGAACACGAGGACATGTACTGACACTGGGGGGAAGAGAAGTAGTAGAACACGAGGACATGTACTGACACTGGGGGGAAGAGAAGTATTAGAACACAAGGACATGTACTGACACTGGAGGGAAGAGAAGTATTAGGACATGTACTGACACTGGGGGGAAGAGAAGTATTAGAACACGAGGACATGTACTGACACTGGGGGGAAGAGAAGTATTAGAACACGAGGACATGTTCTGACACTGGGGGGAAGAGAAGTATTAGAACACGAGGACATGTACTGACACTGGGGGGAAGAGAAGTATTAGGACATGAGGACATGTACTGACACTGGGGGGGAAGAGAAGTATTAGAACACGAGGACATGTACTGACACTGGGGGGAAGAGAAGTATTAGAACACGAGGACATGTACTGACACTGGGGGGAAGAGAAGTATTAGAACACGAGGACATGTACTGACACTGGGGGGAAGAGAAGTATTAGGACATGAGGATATGTACTGACACTGGAGGGAAGAGAAGTATTAGAACACGAGGACATGTACTGACACTGGGGGGAAGAGAAGTATTAGGACATGAGGACATGCACTGACACTGGGGGGAAGAGAAGTATTAGAACACGAGGACATGTACTGACACTGGGGGGAAGAGAAGTATTAGAACACGAGGACATGTACTGACACTGGGGGGAAGAGATGTATTAGAACACGAGGACATGTACTGACACTGGGGGGAAGAGAAGTATTAGGACATGAGGACATGTACTGACACTGGGGGGAAGAGAAGTATTAGGACATGAGGACATGTACTGACACTGGGGGGAAGAGAAGTATTAGAACACGAGGACATGTACTGACACTGGAGGGAAGAGAAGTATTAGAACACGAGGACATGTACTGACACTGGGGGGAAGAGAAGTATTAGAACACGAGGACATGTACTGACACTGGGGGGAAGAGAAGTATTAGAACACGAGGACATGTACTGACACTGAGGGGAAGAGAAGTATTAGAACACGAGGACATGCACTGACACTGGGGGGAAGAGAAGTATTAGAACATGAGGACATGTACTGACACTGGGGGGAAGAGAAGTATTAGGACATGAGGACATGTACTGACACTGGGGGGAAGAGAAGTATTAGAACACGAGGACATGCACTGACACTGGGGGGAAGAGAAGTATTAGAACACGAGGACATACACTGACACTGGAGGGAAGAGAAGTATTAGAACACGAGGACATGCAGTGACACTGGAGGAAGAGAAGTATTAGAACACGAGGACATGTACTGACACTGGGGGGAAGAGAAGTATTAGAACACGAGGACATGTACTGACACTGGGGGGAAGAGAAATATTATAACACGAGGACATGTACTGACACTGGGGGGAAGAGAAGTATTAGAACACGAGGACATGTACTGACACTGGGGGGAAGAGAAGTATTAGAACACGAGGACATGTACTGACACTGGGGGGAAGAGAAGTATTAGAACACGAGGACTTGTACTGACACTGGGGGGAAGAGAAGTATTAGAACACGAGGACATGTACTGACACTGGGGGGAAGAGAAGTACTAGAACACGAGGACATGTACTGACACTGGGGGGAAGAGAAGTATTAGAACACGAGGACATGTACTGACACTGAGGGGAAGAGAAGTATTCGAACACGAGGACATGTACTGACACTGGGGGGAAGAGAAGTATTAGAACACAAGGACATGTACTGACACTGGGGGGAAGAGAAGTATTAGGACACGAGGACGTGTACTGACACTGGAGGGAAGAGAAGTATTAGAACACGAGGACATGTACTGACACTGGGGGGAAGAGAAGTATTAGAACACGAGGACATGTACTGACACTGGAGGGAAGAGAAGTATTAGGACACGAGGACGTGTACTGACACTGGAGGGAAGAGAAGTATTAGAACACGAGGACATGCACTGACACTGGGGGGAAGAGAAGTATTAGAACACGAGGACATGTACTGACACTGGAGGGAAGAGAAGTATTAGAACACAAGGACATGTACTGACACTGGAGGGAAGAGAAGTATTAGGACATGTACTGACACTGGGGAGAGGGAAGAGAAGTATTAGGACATGAGGACATGTACTGACACTGGGGGGAAGAGAAGTATTAGAACACGAGGACATGTACTGACACTGGGGGGAAGAGAAGTATTAGAACACGAGGACATGTACTGACACTGGGGGGAAGAGAAGTATTATAACACGAGGACATGTACTGACACTGGGGGGAAGAGAAGTATTAGAACACGAGGACATGTACTGACACTGGGGGGGAAGAGAAGTATTAGAACACGAGGACATGTACTGACACTGGAGGGAAGAGAAGTATTAGGACATGTACTGACACTGGGGAGAGGGAAGAGAAGTATTAGGACATGAGGACATGTACTGACACTGGGGGGAAGAGAAGTATTAGAACACGAGGACATGTACTGACACTGGGGGGAAGAGAAGTATTAGAACACGAGGACATGTACTGACACTGGGGGGAAGAGAAGTATTAGAACACGAGGACATGTACTGACACTGGGGGGAAGAGAAGTATTAGGACACGAGGACATGTACTGACACTGGGGGGAAGAGAAGTATTAGGACATGTACTGACACTGGGGAGAGGGAAGAGAAGTATTAGGACATGAGGACATGTACTGACACTGGGGGGAAGAGAAGTATTAGAACACGAGGACATGTACTGACACTGGGGGGAAGAGAAGTATTAGAACACGAGGACATGTACTGACACTGGGGGGAAGAGAAGTATTAGAACACGAGGACATGTACTGACACTGGGGGGAAGAGAAGTATTAGAACACGAGGACATGTACTGACACTGGGGGGAAGAGAAGTATTAGGACACGAGGACATGTACTGACACTGGGGGGAAGAGAAGTATTAGGACACGAGGACATATACTGACACTGGGGGGAAGAGAAGTATTAGAACACGAGGACATGTACTGACACTGGGGGGAAGAGAAGTATTAGAACACGAGGACATGTACTGACACTGGGGGGAAGAGAAGTATTAGAACACGAGGACATGTACTGACACTGGGGGGAAGAGAAGTATTAGAACACGAGGACATGTACTGACACTGGGGGGAAGAGAAGTATTAGAACACGAGGACATGTACTGACACTGGGGGAAGAGAAGTATTAGAACACGAGGACATGTACTGACACTGGGGGGAAGAGAAGTATTAGAACACGAGGACATGTACTGACACTGGGGGGAAGAGAAGTATTAGAACACGAGGACATGTACTGACACTGGGGGGAAGAGAAGTATTAGAACACGAGGACATGTACTGACACTGGGGGGAAGGAGGCTCAGAGGAAACTACTTCACAGAAAGGGTAGTGGATAAGTGGAGCAGCCTCCATCAGAGGTGGTAGAGGATAATACAGTAGAGCAATCTAAACATGCTTGGGATAGATATAAGGATATCCTCACAAATATGGTTTGAGGTTACCATAGGTTATAAAATGGGCAGACTGGATGGGCCAAGCGGCTCTTATCTGCCGTCATAGTCTATGTTTCTATGTCGCTGCCTCTGTCTTCTCACTATTTCTACCTGAGTACTGCTGACCCTCTGGTAATACTCACCTCCTTCTGCCCCTTTATACCCAGTGTATCTATTTCATGAAATGTATGGAAAGGTGCTTTATAAGACACAGAGCACTATAACATACTAGGCGTGATATATGTAGCATTAATCATGACATCGGGCATAGGTTGTGTATGTTATATGTATGTTCTATAAAAGTATCTGTTCCTGTCTGCAGGCTCTGTAGGACATCCTCGCCCCGATAAATTCCCCAGTAGTCTGGACACTGACAATGGTGAGTCTGCGCTGGCGAATCCTTTAAATGGAAATTAACCCAGAAAAATATGTTTGTTGTCTTTCTTTACCTTGAATGTGAGAACAGCTCTGACTAACCAGAACATGATTCAGAAGTTATCACTGCCCACTTCCATCGTTTCACCTGGTACAGGGTGGGCTTGTCGGGGAAGGGGGCTTGTAACCTACCGCTATTGACCGCTCTTCCTGGTGTTACCCGGTCACCTGACTCACTGACTGTGTATGCCAACTGCTACTAGTTGTAGGATGCAATCCATCGGAGCCTGGTGCTTTATCTTGTTGAGGTGTACCTACATCTCCTCCTTTTAATGTCTCTTAGCCAAGCAATCTCTGGCTTGGGTGGGCTAGGATTTTGGGCATGGAGAGGCCGTTGGATGGCTGTAGTTGCACTTCTCAATTTCGGTCAGTTGGTTGATGTGGTCTGTGGTGAACTGACCAATAGGCAGGTAAGAGAAGCGATGGAGAATTGAATGAAATTACTGACAGCATTTTGTTTTGACCCCAGGGTTCTCCAGCACAGAACTCTCCGCTGTGGTCAGTAATGCA